>NC_143488.1:32586853-32771853 GCF_027475165.1 Benincasa hispida | reverse complement strand
TTCTGTTCATAAGAATTGCCACCACATTCCACGTCTTTGCATAACTTTCAAAGCCAACCTTGACCCCAGCATCTTGTAACATAAAGCTTGTATCTTGTATCATCTAGCTTAGGTTTATTGTATTTTACTTTATTATCGCATCTTTACTACTTTACTTTATTTTATCGAAATTTATATACCTGTACAAACACATTTTTAAAGATTGAAAACCTAGTCGCATATATCGTGAACATATCATAATAACCTAAAATAGTCGCTGAGTTCGTCCTTGGATCACACTGAGAAACTTGCTGTGGAATTACACTTGGTTCTATCGTAAGGAAACTTATGACAATGCATGGCATACTACGTGAACATCAATAATTAACGCATATCTAGCAGTAGTATTGCATCATTTCGAGCATAGAACATCATCAATCATATCTATCAGCGATTCGTCAGCAAGTTTATGGCACCGTTGCGGGGGATTGGTTAACGGTTTGTTGTTTGAGTGTGTTTTTGGTATTTTGCAAGATAGATCTCATTGTACTGGTTGTTCAATGTGGAGAGTAGGCTGACGGTTTATGAGTCCTGGTGCTGAACTAGAATTTGAAGCTGACCCTGTGATCGAGCATACTTTCCGCGCAAGGGCACGTCAGAACTGAATTAGGCGAAAGAAGGCAGCCAACATGGCGGACAACAATGATAATACAGTACCGGTTGCAAACCAAGGGGATGTTCGACCAGCTCAGGATCCTATCTTCCTGAAGGTTGATCACAACATCCCAATGCATAATTATGCGGCACCAAATTTGTATGATTTTTGGCCTGGAATCTCGAGGTCGATTGTGGAAGAGAATGCACGTTTCGAGATTAAGTCGGTCATGCTGCAGGTGATTCAAAACGCCGGGTAGTTTGGGGGTCTGCAAGGTGAAGACCCACATACCCATCTGTCCAGCTTTTTCGAGATGTGCGGCAATTTTTCCTTACCTGGCGTGACCCCAGAGGGACGAGGCTAAGAGGTGGGCTTACTCACTGAAGCCAAAAGAAATCACTTCATGGGATCAACTGGTAGAGCGGTTCATGAAGAAGTTCTTCCCACATGCCGTCAACGCAAGGCGGTGAAAGGATGTGTTGAACTTTGAACAGATTGAGAAGGAGACCCTAAGCACCGCCTGGGTGCGATTTAGGAGACTGGTGAAAAACTACCCGCATATTGGGATCCCCGATTGCATCTTGATGCAAACGTTTTATAATGGCTTGAACAGAGCAACGCAGGCTGTTGCTGATGCCTTCGCGGTAGGAGGTTTTTTGGATAAGACATTCACAGAGGCAAAAGTCATCCTCGACTGCATCTCGCGAAATATGGATGACTGGATCGACGATGGATATGGAGGCCGAGGCACTGAGAGAAGGAAAAGTGAAACAACCATTGTCCCTGTGGAAACAATGACCATGTTAGCCATGCAAATGGCCGCGGTGACCACGATCCTCCAGTCAATGGCAATCAACCATGGAGCCATTGCTCCACAATCAGCATAACCCGCTACACTGGCTCAAGTCGCCGCAATCACTTGTGTCAATTATGGAGGGGCTCACGGAGCTGACATGTGCCCATTGAATCTTCAGCAAGTATGTGCTATCCAGAATAACCCCTTCAGCAACACCTATAATTCGGGCTAAAGGAGCCATCCTAACTTCGGTTGGGGAGGCAATCCCAACCCAGGGGGCCAGTTAACCATCAACGGGGTAGTAGAGGGAATCCACCTTTTCACCACAATCAAGGGCAATCAAGACTGCACAACCAGCAACCATCATCATCTAACACCTCGGGAAGCTCATTGGAGGCACTGCTGAAGCAATATATGGATAAAAACGACGTAGTAATGCAAGCGCAAACGTCTTCAATAAGGAGTCTGGAGATCCAAGTGGGCCAGCTGGCCTCTGAGCTAAGAAGTCGAGCACCGGGAATGTTGCCCAGCAATTCTAAAGTCCCGGGATCTATAGGAAAGGAGCAATGTCCTTAAGACATTGAGCAGGAAATCCTGATCACCTGCGGAGATTTGGATTGCGATCACTCATGACAACGCAATTTTCGGTCCATATCTCAATACTATGTTTAATGCTTTATTGAATTTCTGTCTCTTTAAATTTTGAATTTTTTTCTTCAGTTCTTCATTTAATTCAATTTTTACTTTATGAATTTATTTCCTCATTTATATCTTTACATTTAATTCTGTCTCGTCTTAAATTCCTTGATTTTTTTTTTGTAATTAATGCGATGAACTTTAAATGGTGAATGATTGAGTAATAAAGAGAAAATTTATTGTTGTAAATCATAACAACTTGCGTTAATGAAAAAATAATAATAATAAAAAAAACAATTAACAACGAGTATGCAAGGCGATAATTTCCATATAGCAAGTTAATATGAGATGCTTTGCGTTCACCTGACTCAATTGTATTAAGTTGAGGGGTGTGTTGCGCTCGTATATGTTCTTTGCCCGTCCTTAGCTAAATGAACTATGTTGAGGTATCCTCCAGAAATGCATTTGGTTAAGGGGTGTGTTACGGGTATATATGCATTGTTGCCTGTCCTCAGCGAAAATACATTTGCGTTGGTGAGCACAATGCGTCAATCTTTATCTTGCGTCCATTCGAATAAAATATTAAAGAAAATTCTTTTTGTAATTTGGGTGAAGTCCAATCGTTTCGTATCCCAAAGTAATGATGATTGGCAGACGAAAGGACATTCTTTTTATGAAATTCCATAAATGAGGGAAATCGATCAACGTGTCTTTTGAGCTGCTCAAGGCCTGTCGCCACAAAAATCGCATTGGGCCCACCACGGTCCAACCTATAAATAGAATCCCTTCCCTCACTGTGAAACTTTACCTCATTTTGCAAATCAGAAACCCTAGCGCCTTTGCATCCAAACCAGTTTTTCTCCCCAGCAGCTCAAGTTTTTACCAGACCTTTCCAAGCTCGTATCCATGGCTAACCAAACTCCCAACCAATCCGCTTCACCCTCCACCCCTAACCAAGTAGCCATGCGAGAAGCAACATTTCTGGCTACCAGTCGCAGGCTCACCGCCCATGCCCACACTGTCCCCAGACTCGCCAGGAGAACCTGGAGAAACCCTCTGCCTGTTATGCCTTCTGTGTTCAAGAGAGGAGGCAGCACTAAGAGCATGCCTACGCCAACACATGTCGTCTCAACTAAAAGTGAAAGGAAGACACGCGATGATACGAAGGTGTTTGGCAACATCCTGAGTACCTTAGAGCAAGGAGGTGGGCTGCCCGAGGCAGGGGTTGTAAACCAAACTCTGTCTACGGAGGAGGAGGCGATGGTAGTGGCGGATGGAGCAGTGAAGGATGGAGTAGTGGTGGTGGTTGAAGAAGAAGAAACGAGGAATGATGTTCTGGTCCCAGAGACTCAGGAGGCAACTGTCCTTGCAGAAGCCTATGACGAACCTCCAAGAAGAGAAGAAGAAGAGATTGTGATCAAGAAAAGAGAAGAAGAATAGATTGCATTTGAGGAGGCCAAGGAAGTTGAGGTTGCGTTGGAGACCCCTGACATTGCGATGGAGGAGGTTATAGGGGATGTGCAACCAGAAGGGGCTGAGAAGAAAAAAGAAGAAGAAGAAGAGCAAGGGAAAGAAGGTTGGAGAGGCGGAGTCTTCACATCATCACAAGGAAAGAAAGAACAAAGAGCAAAAGGATGATGATGAAGATGAAGAGGCCAAGAAGAAGAGGAAGAAGAAGGAGAAAGAAGAAAGAAAATTACGCCAGTGTGAAGTGAGGCGCTTGAGAAAATAACAGGAAGCAAAACATAGGGCTGCAAGTCCTGTGAAGGATGGAGAATCAACCTCCATAAGGGAGGATAGGGGGGAAACGACACAGTTAATGGAATCAACGCAACCCATACTAACGCAAATAGTTGCGACCGATGAAGGAGAAGAAGTAGAGATAACCCCCCTAATACGGCGTTGCAGGGAGAAAGTGCCGCAAGGGTCCACAATTTACCCTCAGAGATTAATTTTGACATTGGAAGAGAAAGAGAGAAAAAGAAAAGAAGAGGAGGAGAAGCAAGAAAAGATGGAGAGGGGCAAGCTCATCATCGCAGATGGGGATAGAAGAAGAAGATTGGAGTTTGAAGAAATGCCACGCAACAATGAGCTTGCCAGACTTGAAGGGATACGGAAGCGCGAGGAGGAATAACGTCTGTTGTTGGCCTCTGAGCAATTTGAAGAAGAATTTGCGAGAGAAGAAAGAGAAGAAGAAGAAGAAGAAATGAGGAAGAAAGAAGAAGGGGACAGACTATTGAAGGAAGAGAAAAGGAAAAAGCGCGAAGCCAATAAGCGACACTTATACAAGAAGAAGGGAAAAGAACTCGCAGAGCGCGAGAAAGAAGAACATCGTAAGGAGCGGGAAAATAAACAAAGACAAGTAGCCCGCCTTGCATTGGCTAAGGAAAAAGGCAAGGCAATTGTGGAGAGCAGTGAACCCATACCGGCCAGGAACATTTATCAAGGGAAAAGGAGAATGATGATATGTTGATCGAGATGGGCTTCTTTCCCGTATGATTGTGGAACATGGGTGGGACACATTCTGCCAGTACCCATCCATCATTGTGCCTCAGGTGGTGCGGGATTTCTATCACGGGCATCTTCATGGAAACAGGGATGCGGTGACCTTTAGAAAGGAATCAGTATCCTTAAGTGCAAGGGACATCAACGAAATTTATCAAATGAAAGACAACCCTGATGCACCAAGGAATAAAATTATTGATGTCCCACGAAGCAACAGATGGAAGATGCACTGAGGATATTAACGCAACCGGGCACGAAGTGGTTAGTTTCGCTCAAAGGCATCCGTACTCTGGAGGCCAAGACCTTGCTTCTGGAGGGAAGGCTCTGGGTTTACCTAGTCAAGAAGCGGCTGATCCCAACAACACATGGTAGAACTGTATTAAGGGATCAGGTCATGGCCGCATATTGCATCGCGCGCGACATTCCTATTGACGTAGGGCAGTTGATCGCAAGGCAGATCAGAGCATTGGTGGGGCATATCCAGGGGCAGTACTTCTTCCCGTGGATCGTTTCAAGTCTATGCCTGTCTATGGGCGTTGGCATTGATGAGGAGCCCATACTAGAAGTCCACGGCCTCATCAACATAAAAATCTTGAGGCTGCTCCTCAAAGACTCACCATATTGCCCTAAGATACCAGCAAAGAGACCTGCGATTGATTTGAATGTGCCGCAAGAACCCAGGCCAAAAAGACGATGCAGAGAAGACAAAGGAAAAGAAAAGGTCCTGGAGTCATCAACACAAGATCCAATATCTATGGACCCTCTTCCCTTAGTCATTTTCCCGCCAAACCCTCCGAGTCCACTAGCGCAACCCTTTTCCCCTTTTCATGAACATTTTACCAATCTTCTCTTTGTCCCAACCTCATCATCTGTTTACCCAGCAGCCCTACTTTCACCATCAGCATCATCACCACAACCCACCATTCCATTTTCACAAGTTGATGACCCACACGGTTTGGGTGAAGGCACCTCTGCCTAACCCCAAAACGATGTTGGCGAGACATCGCAGGCATAACCCTTCATCACCTCCATGGATGCTGAGTTAGCAGAAATGAGAACCCTCTTCTCCCAACAACAACAACTCTTCTCTCAACAACAACACTTCTTCAACCACCGATTTGAGGTAGTAATGGAGCGCATTGATGATATTCAACGTAGTGCGGCCACATCAAGAGAGGCGCTGATCAACATGCAACGCAACATTTATAAAGTTCATATGCACCAGAGAATGATTGCGGAGTGTAATCAAGAGTACTTCAACTTTCTAATCGCACATCTTCATGGTCCAATGGTGCCCCTACATCTTCGGCAACACTTAAATTTTGTAGAAGCGTCTCCTGCACCACCTCAAAATCCACCTCAAAATCCTCTTATATATTATTTACTTTTTCTATGCGACCATTATGTATTCTTTTAAATTTATTCTTTTATGAGTTAATCAAATTCTTTGATTCTTGTACAGGCACAAATTTTTGTATTGCGTTAATTTGTAATTAATTGTATACTTTGTTAATATTCAATACAATGAGTACAAATTCACTCCATTCTTGCTTGGCCCTTTTTCTTTATCATCCTTTGTCAATACTTGCGATGTTCTTAATCTTTTACTTTTGTGTTCTTCATTGTGTTGCTATGATGTATTATATGTTTATACTTAGAAACATTTCCCATACTTAGAAAATTCTTAGTTCAGTAGTACTTTACCTTTTATCTTTCAAAGTTCTGCTCAAACCTTCTTTTTGAAATTTTCTTCTAAGTGTTTGTCTAGTCTATCTAAACAACGCAATGAAGATGTTGGTCATCTTTAAATTTGGGGGTGGGGAAGGACTGAGCAGATGAGATCAAGAATATGCAATATTTTAAAAAAATGTGTCCATTTTCGATCGTAGAAAAAAAAAGAAAAAAAGAAAAAAAATAAATTTAATACAAAGCTCCAATGTCATCGCAAGGGAAATCCTTAAAAATATTCCCAACCTGATAAGAGTTTAGTTGTGAAAGGAGTCTGCTTGTATTTGGATGTTCGTATGACACCCGTAGGAGCAAGCCAAAACGAAGGTAGGTTTCCAAGAACAATGCAATATGAAATAAAAATAAATAAAATAAATAAATGCAAGAGGCAAATCCTCTGAAATTCATGAGTTATAGTTGAAATTGGCACACAACCATAGTTGGATGTCCGCATGACACCCATGGGGATAAGCCAAAATGAAGAGTGTAACCATGATTAGCAGTCTCTAAGTGAATAGATGACACAAAGTTTTGACAACTGCATATAGATACATCGAGTTGTTTTGACAAGAAGAGAAAAACATTTTATTTTGAAAAATTAGAAAAGCATCTTTGAGCAGAATTTTGTCATATAGAAGAATAAAGTAGAGCTTTGTTAAGAATTAGCAAGAATAGGAAGAAATTGCGATGTCAAGTAATGCGCCTAAGTGTAACATTCGGAGCGACCAATCATCGTCACAAAAATAAAGGATAGGAATTGCGCATGTGATAACTTGTAGAAATACAAGTTATTTATGCCACCTTCTCTAGATATTGCGGCCAAAAGTTAGTAAATATGCACCGATTGTATGAAGAATAGTTTAGAATTACAATAATTATAAATGATCGCAATTACACCCACTAACGCCATATAGATGGAAGACAAGCCGAGTTTTACTCTGTTTTACAAGAAACCAAGTCATCGCTTGTGCTCAAGGCTCACGAGAAACTGATCAACGCGTCTCTGTCACATTGTGTCAGTCAATCAACAATGAAGAGATGATCACGGCAATGATGGCGCAATGCGACAGTCGATCCAGAGCTGACTTTCAACCGCATGCGGTAATAAAAACAACACCTCATGCAAAACCACGATTAAAAAATGTAGCTGAGCAATGCAAAAGTGGAGGATTGAGACACGTGTACAACTAACGGTTGTGCAGAATTGACGATCTGATTGCATAACAGAAGGAATAATATCCCTCCATCTTCAGAATTACCATAACCATCAGTGGGGACCACAAGTCCGGAGTCAAAGACCTGTACATATCAATACCCCATAGATTTCAGAGAAGACTTATGCTATTTGATACTGGGCTAAGTGCTGTAAGATTTTAAAGAGAAAAAGGCTGAGCTGAGTGTTGAAAAGAAGAAACCTAGGAAGAGAAAGAGATAAGGCCGAGAGGTAAATCTCAGATCTGACCAGCTGTATACCCGATCGAAGCTTTGTGTAGAGACCCTTGCTACCGGTGGAGCAAGCCTGAGAGGGAAGCTCTTCCTGCCATCAAAAGCATCCTATCCAGCAAGCAAATCTCCATTGAATCTGTGCCAAGACATTGGCACCTGATTGTATCTGTTCTATCTCTCTTTCACTGTATTCCATGTTTCTTTATCTCTACATTCACACATCATGTATCAAAAACTTAGTAGAAATATTAAATGTTTCGATAGATTTCATTTACCATCCTCTGTCTATTTTTGTTCACCCATTAGTCACTTTCTCCATGATGTTTTCTTAATCTCTTGATGAGCAATATGAATCACCAAGAACTTAATATGTATTAAAGATATCAAATACGTTTAGCTAAAGCATGCTAGACGGCATATTCACCTGTGAGAGCAGAAGTGAAGATGTCATTCTGATCTATCGAGAGAAGGTCAGAAGTGTGCGTTAACTAAAGCAAGTAGTACTTCAAGACATGGAAGCAACCTGGCGGTCATTACCTTAGACTCTGTTTCACCACAGACATGTGGGAAACGCGACCAATCACTGAAAGGTGTACGCCAAGAGAAGAGCGGAACAATATTTGTACCTTCAATTCGATTAAGAGCTTGCGTTGTTTGTAATACTTATCTTTCTCTTTCTAATATGTTCACAAGACTTGTCGTCGCATTCCACGTCTTCACACAACCTTCACAGCCAGCCTTAATCCTAGTATCTTGCACATAAACCCTGTATCTCATAACATCTAGTTTAGGTTTATTGTATTTTCATGTTTTATCGCATCTTACTTCTTTCCTTTATTTTACTGTAATTTACATACTGTACACACTTTTATAAAGAATTGAAAATCCTGGTCGCATATACCATGAACATACCGCAATAACCTGCACCACTTTCCCGTGTTCGACCTCGGATCACATCGAGAAACTTGCGGTGGAATTACAGTTGGTTCCATCGTAAGGAAACTTGTGACAACGCAAGGCATACTACTTGAGCATCTCTAATTAACACATAAATAGTAGTAGTATCGCATCATCGTGAGCATTGAATATCATACATACAAATCTCGTTACAGAATGATTGCCTTAGTAGAAGATATGCTCGAGAACAAGCATATATCTAAATTTGGGGGTGTGATAACTTGTAGAAATACAAGTTATTTATGCCACCTTATATAGATATTGTGGCCAAAAGTTAGTAAATATGCACCGATTGTATGAAGATTAGCTTAGAATTACAATAGTTATAAATGATCGCAATTACACCGACTAATGCCATAAAGATGGAAGAAAAGGAGATTTTACTTTGTTTTGCAAGAAAACAAGTCACCGTTTGCACTCAAGACTCATGAAAAACTGATCAACGTATCTCTGTCACATTGCGCCTATCAATCAACAATGAAGAGACGATCACCGCAATGACGGTGCAATGCGACAGTCGATCTAGAGCTAACTTCAATCGCATGCGGTAATAAAAACAAACACCGCATGTGAATACTCGATTGAAAGATGCAGCTGATCAACGCAAAAGCGAAGGATTGAGACACGTGTATAACTAACGGTTATGCAGAATTGACGGTCTGATTTCATAACAGAAGGAATAATATCCCTCCATCTTCGTAATTACCATAACCATCAGTGGGGACCACAAGGCTGGAGTCAAAGACCTACACCTATCAATACCTCATAGATTTCAAAGAAAACTTATGCTACCTGATACGGGGCTAAGTGCTTGTAAACTATTGAGAGAAAAGGCTGAGTTGAGTGCTTAAGTAAAGAAATCCAGGAAGAAGACAAGATAAGGCCAAGAGGTGAATCTTAGATCTAATCTGTCAAATACCCGATAGGAAGCTTTGTGCATATATCTCTACTACCAGTGGAGCAAGCCTGAGAGGGAAGCTCTCCCTACCATCAAATCCATCTTATCCGGCAAGCAGATCTCCATTGAATCAGTGCCAAGTCATTGGCACTTGTTTGTATTTGTTCTATCTCTTTGATCGTTGTATTTCACTTTCTCTTCATCTTTTCATTCACACACTATGTATCAAATGCTTAATAGATATATTAAATGTTTCGATAGCTTTCATATACCATTCTCTATCTATTTCCGTTCCTCCGTGACTCACTTTCTCCATGATGTCTTTTCAATCCCCTTAGAGTTAATATGAATCAAACAAGTACTTAATATGTGTTAAAGGTATAAAATGCGTTTAGCTAAGGAATGCTAGACGACATCTTCACCTGTGAGAGCAGAAGTGAAGATGCCATTCTGATCTATCGAGAGAGGGTTAGAAGAATGCGTTAACTAAAGCGAGTAGTACTTCCAGACATGGAATCAACCTTGCGTTCATTACGTTATTCTCTGTTTCACCACAAATATGTGGGAGCGGGACCGATCACTGAAAGGTGTATGCCAAAAGAAGAGCGGAACAGTATTTCTAGCTTCAATGCAATTGAGAACTTGCGCTGTTTATATTATTTATCTTTCCCTTTCTATTCTGTTCATAAGACTTGCCGCCACATTCCATGTCTTTGCATAACTTTCACAGCCATCCTTGACCCCAGCATCTTGTAACATGAAGCCTATATCTTGTATCATCTAGCTTAGATTTATTGTATTTTATTTTATTATTGCATCTTTACTGCTTTACTTTATTTAATCACAATTTATATATCTGTACAAACACATTTTTAAAGATTGAAAACCTGGTCGCATATATCGTGAACATATCACAATAACCTAAAATAGTCCCTGAGTTCGACCTCAGATCACACTGAGAAACTTACAGTGGAATTACACTTGGTTCCATGGTAAGAAAACTTGTGACAACGCATGGCATACTACGTGAACATCCATAATTAACATATATCTAGCAGTAGTATCGCATCATTTCGAGCATAGAACATCATCAATCATACCTATCAGCGATTCGTCACCAGCTAGACGACATCTTCACCTATGAGAGCAGAAGTGAAGATGCCATTCTGATCTACCAAGAGAAGGTTAGAAGAATGCGTTAACTAAAAGCAAGAAGTACTTCCAGAGATGGAAAAAAACCTTGCGTTCATTACGTTCGTCCTTGTTTCACCACAGAGATGTGAGAATGCGGCCGATCATCGAGAGTTGTACGTCAAGGGAAAAGCAGAACCGTATTTATGCCTTTAACGGAATTAAGGAACTTGCGATGTCTATACTAATTATCTTTTCTCTTTTTGTTTCCCACATGAGACTTGCCACCACATACACGATCTTTGTATATTCTTTACAGTCAGCCTTGACCTCAGTATCTTCTATCATGAAACCTGTATCTTGTATCATCTTAGATATGATTTACTTTATCACAATTTACTTTAACGCAATTTATTTTATTATCGCAACTTTAACGCTTTACTTTACTTTATCGCATGTTTATATTCTTGTACATAAAAACTTTTATAAATTGAAAACCCTTGGTCACATGTATCACAAACATAACACAATAACCTCAAAAAGTCCCTGTATTCGACCTTGGATCATCCCGAGAAACTTACGGTGGAATTACACTTGTTGACATAAAATTGATGAATGTTTCTATCCTAAGCATATTCTTAGCGATATATGATGTATGAGACAAGTTCATGTCCTCGTAACAAGTTCCCCCGTCAACGGCGCCATAAACTTGTTGACATAAAATTGATGTGATGATATGTGATACTACTTCTAGATATGTGTTATTTATGAGAATCTAGTAGTATTTTATGCGTTGTCTCAAGTTTCCTTGCGTTGGAGCCAAGTGTAATTCCACTGCAAGTTTCTCGGGGTGATCCGAGGTCGAATACAAAGACTTTTTGAGGTCATTGTGTTATGTTTGTGATACATGCGACCAAGGGTTTTTCAATTTATAAAAGTTGTTGTGTACAAGAATATAAACATGCGATAAAGTAAAGTAAAGTGGTAAAGTTGCGATAATAAAATAAATTGCGTTAAAGTAAATTGCGATAAAGTAAATCTAATCTAAGATGATACAAGATACAGGTTTCATGATATAAGATACTGAGGTCAAGGCTGACTGTGAAGAATATACAAAGATCGTGTATGCGGTGGCAAGTCTCATGTGTGAAACAAAAAGAGAAAAGATAATTAGTACAAACATCGCAAGTTCCTTAATTGCGTTAACGGCATAAATACGATTCCACTTTTCCCTTGGCGTACACCTCTCGATGATCGGTCGTGCTCCCACATCTCTGTGGTGAAACAAGGACAAATGTAATGAACGCAAGGTTGCTTCCATCTCTGGAAGTACTTCTTGCTTTAGTTAACGTATTCTTCTAACCTTTTCTTGACAGATCAAAATGGCATCTTCACTTCTGCTCTCACAGGTGAAGATGTCGTCTAGCATGCTTTAGCTAAATGTTTTTATTTCTTTAACACATATTAAGTTACTTGTTTAATTCATATTAATTACCAAGGGATTAAGAAGACTTTATGAAGAAAACGATAAACGGAGGAACGAAAATAGTCAGAGAAGGGGATATGAAAACGATCGAGACATTCAATATTTCTATTCAGCGTCTAATACATAATTTGTGAATGCAGAGATTATGAAGATGAAATACAGTGATGAATAGAGTTAGAAACAAATACAAATAAACGCCAATGTCTTGGCATCAATTTGGACGAAGATTTGCTTGCCAATGTTGATGGATCGTATGGAGGGATGAGCTTCCCTCTCAGGCTTGCTCAACCGGTAGCAGGGATCTAGTATAGTGCTTCGCGGCGGGGATCTGGTAGAATAGCACTGAGACTCACCTCTCGGCCTTGTCCTTTTTCTTCCCGAATTTCTTCCGATTAATACTCAGCTCAGCCACTCTTTCAATAATCCAGTAGCAATTAGCCATCGTATCAATTATTCCCATATCAAGTATATTTTTCAATGACTCCTATGGGGGTATTTATAGGTGAAAAGCTTTGACTCTTGGCTAGTGGACCCCACTTCTTGTTATGGAAATTCCGAAGATGGAGGAATAAATATTTCTTATGGTTTGCAATCAGACCGTTAAATCTGCACAACGGTTAGTTGTACACGTGTCGCAATCCTCCGCCTTTGCGTTGCTCAACTGCATCTTTCGATCGGATGCTCGATGCTGTGTTGTTTTTATTACCACATGCAGTTGAAATTCAGCTCAGGATCGACTATTGCAATGCACCGTCATTGCATTAATCGTCTCTTCATTGTTGATTGATGGGTGTAAGGTGATAGAGATGCGTTGTTCAGTTTCTCATTGAGCTTTGATCGCAAACGGTGACTTGGTTTCCTACAAAACAGAGTAGAAATATCTTCTTCTACCATCTTAATGATGTTGGTGGGTGTAATTGTGATAATTTATAATTATTGTATTTCTGAGCTAATTTTCATACAATCAATGCATATTTACTCTCTTTCGGCTGCAATATCTGAATAAGGCAGTATAAATAACTTGTATTTCTACAAGTTATCACACCCCCAAATTTAGATATATGCTTGTCCTCAAGCATATCTTCTACTAAGGCAATAAAGCTTAATTCCTGTCCTATATTTTTGTGTCGATTGGTTGCTCCGAATGTTACACTTAGGCACATTACTTGTCAATGCAATTTCCTCCTATCCTTGCTAATTCTTAACAAAGCCCTACTTTATTCTTCCACATAACAAATTTGTGCTAAAAAATGCTTTTCTAGTTTTTAAAAATAGAATGTTTATCTCTTTTTTGTCAAAACAACTCGATGTATCTATATGTGGTGGTCAAACTTTGCGTCATTTATTTAGAGACTGTTGATCATGGTTATACTCTTCGTTTTGGCTTGTTCCCACGGGTGTCATGCGAACATCCAACTACGGTTGTGTGCCAATGTCAACTTTAACTCATGATAATTAGAGGAGTTGTCTCTTGCATTTATTTTTCTTTTCTTTTCTTTTTTTTCTTATTGCGTTGTTCTTGGAAACCCACCTTCGTTTTGGCTTGCTCCCACGGGTGTCATGCGAACATCCAACTACGAGCAGGCTCCTTCCACAACTATACTCTTATCAGGTTGGGAATGCTTTTTGAGGTTTTCCCTTGCGCTGACATTGGAGTTTTGTATGATTTTTTTTTTTTTTTTGGAAAACGATCACATTTTCTGGAATACTACATATTCTTGATCTCATCTGCTCAGATCTTCCCCACCCCTAAATTTTAAGATGAGTAAGGTCCTCATTTCGTTGTTTGGATAGACTAGACGAACACTTAGAATAAAAAATTTCAAAAAGAAGGTTTGAGTAGAACTTTGAGAGATAAAAGGTAAAGTACTACCAAGCTAAGAATTAACTAAGTGTTAGTCAGAATTTACAAAGTATGGGAATTGTTTCTAGGTATAAACATATATTACATCATGGCAGCACAATGAATAACGCAAAAGTAAAAGATTCAGAACATTGCAACTATTGACAAAGGATGATAAAAAAAAAAAGGCACAGGCAAATGGAGAGAATATTTACTTAATTGTATTGAATATTAACAAAGTATACAAAGAATTAAAAATTAACGCAATACAAAATTGTTGCCTACACAAAGAATCAAAGAATTTCGTTACCTTATTGAATTTGATTCAGATGGGTGCACACTAAAAATTAACACCGTGCTTCTATTAACACAAATACATTTTTGCTGAGGACGGGCAATAATGCATACACCCCTGCAACACACCCCTTAACTAAACACATTTCTGGAGGATACCTCTACATAGTGCATTTAGCTAAGGACGGGCAAAGGACATATACGTGTGCAACACACCCCTCAACGCAATGCATTTGGGTGTAATGGATGCAAGGTGTCTCTTGTTAACACACTATGTGCCCATCATCGCGTTACATACCAGTTTTTAATTTCCTTTTTAATTCATAAAAAACGCAAGTCGAAAAGACTTTGCGGAGTCTAATGTTTCATCCAATCATTCACAAAAATTAAAGAACAACGCTACTAATGTATACAAACTAAGAGAATTAAACATGACATGAAAAATTAAATTGAAAAGAATTTTCGAAAACATTAAATGCTACTTCTAAAAAAAACAATAAATAGCATGATTTAGAGAGTAGTAAAAGAAAATTGTAAGGAAAGTAAGTAAACATAGATAGGGATGCTGATTGAAAGAAGTTCTCAGAATTACCACAATCGCTTTCCCCGCAATGTGTACGGGAAAAGATATAACCTAAGTCTTTCTTGAGTCACATCAGGTATGGAGAATGCACTGCACATGTCTACAAAATTCAACAAATGCGCATGTGGGTCTTCTCCTTGTAATCCTCCAATTTGACCCATATTCTGAATCATCTGCAACATAATTGGTCTGATTTAAAAGCTTACATTCTCCTCAACCATAAGTCTTGAAATTCCTGGTGAGAAGTTGTAAAAATCCGACGCCGCATAGTCTCTCATTGGAACGTTGCAGTCAGCAGCAAGAAATATGGAGCCTTGTGCTGGCCCATTTTCCCTTTAATTCCCTGCGGGAGCCTCGTTCTCATTAGCCATGCTCCTTCACAACTTGATTCGGCCCTGATGTGCTCGTGCGCGAATAATGTACTTGATCTCTTGGTCCACTTAGAATCTCTGGATCACTCTAGCTCTCCTAAGCTGTCAGACTGCTCTTCGTGTTGAACAAGCAATACAAAGAGATATTTCCTGCAAAGTACCACAAACATACTCAAACAATAATCTGTTAACCAATCCTCGACAAGGACGCCATAAACTTGTTGACATAAAATTGATGAATGTTTCTATCCTAGGCATACGCATAGCGATATATGATGTATGAGACAAGTCCATGTCCCCATAACCAGTTCCCCAGCAACGACGCCATAAACTTCAACGCAAAAATTGATGCGATGATATGTGATACTACTTTTAGATATGCGTTATTTATGAGAATCTAGTAGTATACTATGCGTTGTCACAAGTTTCCTTGCGTTGGAACCAAGTGTAATTCCACTACAAGTTTCTCAAGGTGATCTGAGGTCGAACATAGGGACTGTTTGAGGTTATTGTGTTATGTTTGTGATACATGCGACCAAGGATTTTTCAATTTATAAAAGTTGTGTACAAGAATATAAACATGTGATAAAGTAAAGTAAAGCAGTAAAGTTGCGATAATAAAATAAATTGCGTTAAAGTAAATTGCGATAAAGTAAATCTAATCTAAGATGATACAAGATACAGGTTTCATGATATAAGATACTGAGGTCAAGGTTGACTGTGAAGAATATACAAAGATCGTGTATGCGGTGGCAAGTCTCATGTGTGAAACAAAAAGAGAAAAGATAATTAGTACAAACATCGCAAGTTCCTTAATTGCGTTAACGGCATAAATACGATTCCACTTTTCCTTTGGCGTACACCTCTCGATGATCGGTCGTGCTCCCACATCTCTGTGGTGAAACAAGGACAAATGTAATGAACGCAAGGTTGCTTCCATCTCTAGAAGTACTTCTTGCTTTAGTTAATGCATTCTTCTAACCTTTTCTCGACAGATTAGAATGGCATCTTCACTTCTGCTCTCACAGGTGAAGATGTCGTCTAGCATGCTTTAGCTAAACGTTTTTATTTATTTAACACATTAAGTTACTTGTTTAATTCATATTAATTACCAAGGGATTAAGAAGACTTTATGAAGAAAACGATAAACGGAGGAACGGAAATAGTCAGAGAAGGGGATATGAAAACGATCGAGACATTCAATATTTCTATTCAGCGTTTGATACATGATTTGTGAATGAAGAGATTATGAAGATGAAATACAATGATGAATAGAGTTAGAAACAAATACAAATAAACGCCAACGTCTTGGCACCGATTTGGACAGAAATTTGCTTGCAAATGTGGATGGATCATACGGAAGGATGAGCTTCCTTCTCAAGCTTGCTCAACTGATAGCAGGGATCTGAGTATAGAGCTTCACGGCGGGGATCTGGCAGAATAGCACTGAGACTCACCTCTCGGTCTTGTCTCATTTCTTCCTGGATTTCTTTCGATCAATACTTAGCTCGGCCTCTCTCTCAATAATCCAGCAACAATTAGCCCTCGTATCAATTATTCCCGTATCAAGTATATTTTTCACCAACTTCTGTAGGGGTATTTATAGGTGAAAAGCTTTGACTCTTGGCTGGTGGACCCCACTTCTTGCTATGGAAATTCTGAATATGGAGGAATAAATATTCCTTCTGTTATGCAATCAGGCCATCAAATCTGCACAACGATTAGTTGTACACGTGTCGCAATCCTCCGCCTTTGCATTGCTCAGCTGCATCTTTTGATCGGATGCTCGCATGTGATGTTGTTTTTATTACCGCATGCGGTTGAAATTCAGCTCGGGATCGACTATCGCATTGCACTGTCAATGCGTTGATCGTCTCTTCATTGTTGATTGACGGGTGCAAGGTGACAGAGATACATTGTTTAGTTTCTCGTTGAGCCTTGATCGAAAACGATGACTTGGTTTCCTACAAAACAGAGTAGAAATATTTTCTTCTACCATCTTAATGATGTTAATGGGTGTAATTGCGATAATTTATAATTATTGTATTTCTGAGCTAATTTTCATACAATCAACGCATATTTACTCTCTTTCGGCCACAATATCTGAATAAGGCAATATAAATAAATTGTATTTCTACAAGTTATCGAGCTCCATTTTGGTGGTGTCGTCCCCACGGCGTTCACTTGTTCGTGACTGATCGTGCTGCTGCACACGACGCATTTGTTAGCCTAAAGGTCTTCTATTGCGTTGAGATCTAAAGCTTAAAGAGCGTCTTCAACTGGTGTGAGAACGCTTTCTCTTATTCTTTAGTATTAAAAGTATGCCGTTAATTATTGTTTATTTGCATAACTCTATGTTAGGATGTATTTTGGTCACGGTGAAATCGAAAAGATTCGAATGCTTTTTTGGATGCTCTTTGTTAAGAGATCCTTCACTCTTAAGTATTGATTCCAGGTCTTGAACAATCGGGGCCCCGCCTTCTCATGATAGAGAAATGATTTGATTCATAGAGATTATGAATCAGAATTGTTCATTAGAGGATCAAAAGGAACTTAAGGAACAAGATGTATTCATAGGGGTAAAATGGTATTTTTTTTACCTAGTTGTGATTACGAACAACCTTTGAAGGATCGACTTACTAGTTATGGTTATTAAGTGGACATAATATATCTATAGTGAGGGGAATTAAACTATGGGCTATAGTTGAGTGTCCCATTAGTTAACGCATGAGGGTAGATCGGACTAATGAGTTTAGCCGATTAATCTCGAATAGTTGAAGCCCATGATCTGTAGGTCCGCGAGGTCCCCCTACTAGCTCGTAAATGCATAAGCTTTAGAGTAGCTTGAGAAATTAATTTGAAACGTTCAAATTAAACGGAACAAGAGTATATATTTAAATGTGATTTAAATATACGAAGATGATAATTGTGCAAAAATTGATTTAATATTTGATATTAAATTAATTTATGAAATAAATTTTCAATTTTATTAATCAAAATGGTTTTGAAATCATTTTTTTTTTAAAGAAAAATGAAAATCGGATTTTGCATGTTGCACAAAATGGAGAATTCATTTTTTCCTTTATCTTCATCTTCATGCTCACACAAAAGCCATTAAATTCTCTTTGTTAATTTTCCAAGCATGTGCTGCAAGCCATGCATTTTACTTCTTTGCATGTTCATTTGCAATATATAAAGAAGACTGGAGTCATTTGAGAGGAACTAATGCAAAAATTTTGAGAGAAAAATCTCTGTAAGAAGAAACTGTTCTTCCTATCTGGTTGCTGTGTGTTCTTCATTGTTCTTCACCAATTCAAGCTGTTTTTTAGTCCCATAACTCTGTCTAAAGGTATGATCTTGGAGAGTTCTTCGGAATCTTGGAGAGTTCTTCGGATTCTTGGAGACTGCTGCTGTACATTCGGATTCTTGAAGAGTTCTTCAAAGGTATGATCTTAAAACCCTATTTTTAGAAGAGCATGCTTTAGTTTCTGCCAAAATTAGTGAATTTGAATGCTTATAGATCCTTGATACTTCCACTACATGTTATTTAACCCTTTCAATTGGTATCAGAGCATCTTTTAAGTATTCAATTCAGTTTAATTTTGGCAAGGTGGGTGTTTTTCATGAGATATATGAAACTGATGCACTGGTATAGTTTTCTGAGTTTTGGCATCTTAATTCTCTTTAATTTCTCAATTAAATTTGTAATTGGCTCTTTTTTTATGAGCTTATGTGTGTTAGCAGAATTCTGTAATTTATTTGGAGTCATTATAGTTGAAATTAAGATGTAATTGAAAAAGCAAGCAATGAAGGCCGAGCTGCTATTCCAGTTTTTTCAGCTTCTGCTTAAATTTGTTGCTGAGGTTCAGTTGTTAAGCGATCGTTTAGTTCCAAATGTTACACGATGTGAAGAAAAGCTAGATGATCATTTAGCAATGGGCACAAGTGATTGTGATGTTGAACGCTACCTGCGGGAGCTAAGCGATGCGTGAATTTGCTATACAATAGCACTATGTGATCGTTTACAGTAGTAAACGGTCGTTCGCTATTACGGTCGTTAGTAGATGATGAGTTTACATTGAACAGTGAGGATTACGTTCTGATTTTTAGCAATAGATGATGGTGTGAGTTTATATCTGCGGACGGTGAGTTTAGGTGTGATGTTAGATGGTGGCGGTCACCTTTAAGATAGAAGGAGAATAATGGAACTCAAGTTACTCGACATCCCTTTCGTCTGCTTAGACTGGAGATCGAATCGTGTTTGGGTGCTTGTTCTTCGAAGGTAAAGGGTTTTGGAATGTTTGACGGTCATTCTGAGGAGGGTAAAGTGTCACACGCCCTCCCAAGCCTTAAACCCCAAGACCGAGAAGGGAGCGTGAGGGTAACTAATAGCATCCTAAGACAATACTCATGTTCAATATTTCCCCCCATATTTATTACAAATTTTAATAAGTTTACAACATTCCCCCTATCTATCTACACATATAATTAAATTTTCTCTATTCATAGTCTGAGCCGTGCCCCGAGAGTTTACCGAATTCTGAGCTAGTGGTGGTAGGTGATGGACTCCTCTTCAAACATTTGGAAAACATGAGCTAATAAGCCCAGTGTGTGGTATATTTTCTTATAAACGAAACATTGGCTTCTCAAAAATAAACTTTTGGGGAAAACAGAATGCAATCAACAACACATTAATATCATCTCAAATTCATTCCCTCAGCCAAGCTGCTGAAATCATTTCCTGATACATAACAACAACAATTTTATGGAAACTTTCCCTATACCGCATTTTCTCGCCAATGTGCACATTGACCATTTCTTCCCCGCTAGTTATGCTTAGGTAACCTGGCCATATTTTCCCGCCGGTCGTCACCGATTATCATTTCCCGCCGACCGAAGCCGACCATATTTTCCCACCAAGTACCCCTTTTCAAGCATACTAACAATATCCCAGGTATAATTCTAGTTTCCATCACAATATAACATGCAATATCACGACAATCACAATAGAAATCATGCATCCCTACTCATGCACATTTAACATTACCCTCTATGTACAAGGCTCATATATACATATACATATATAAATCAAAACAACATAGAGTAACCACTCACCGTCAGAAAATTCTTCTAATGCAATTTACTCGTAAATATCTTCCCTACTTAGACCAAATTGGAATTTGAGCAGCACCTCCTTTGAATTTCCTTCCTTCCAGACCAACGGCAACCTATTCACTAAAAACTCAATCTTTCTATAGGATTTTTACTACTGGAATTTTTTTTGGAATGAGTTTAACTTTCAGTCGGGGCCTCGTATTTATAGCTGTTCTCAGCTCCTTTCTGTGCGATAACTCACCATACAAATGGCTTCTCCTTAAGCTACCCGCGCTAACTTGGGCTAACCGAGCTTTGAGTTGTCTAATTCTGAGTTTGCCAACCAAAATTACCTTAATTTGAATGTAATTTTAGCCATACACTACTTTCTTAAATCCTCCTGCATGAAATCTCCCTTTGCCACATCAACCGCTTAATTTTCAAATTAATTATCCAAATTATTAATGAAAGCGTCTAGCCCATTTAAAATGCGTCCGTCTATTCAATCTCGCTCTCTCTACTCTCGTGGCTCTCGCTCTCTCCGTCTTTCTCGCTGGTTATGCTCTTGTGGCTCTCGCTCTCTCCCATTTTCTCACTGGCAGATCTCGCTCTCTCCACTCTCGCTCTCTCCTACTTTCTCGCTCAAACTCTCGCTCTTCTTCAATCTCACTCTCTCCAATTTTCTCGCTCAAACCAATCTCGCTCTCTCCCATTCTCTCGTTGCCTCTACTCTCGTTGGTGTCGCTCTCTCTCATTTTCTCTTCACTCTCGCTTGGCATCACGCGTAGGACAATTGTTTGGTCCAACGTTTCCATCATCGCATGCCCTTTGCAGCACGTAGACAATACTTAAACCATTGCGTTATTTCATAATTCATTTATCTTGGTTTTCCCGCATCTAAATTTCTCATAATTTAATTATATTTCTTGTTTTTAATATCCTATTTCCTCATGCCTTCCAAATTAGGGTTAGGGTATTACATGAAGGGTCTAGTACGAGAAGTGTGGCCAAAGTGGGGCTAAGGGGGTTGATGGTTGGTGATCCGACGGTAGTTGAAGGGTTGATCATTGATAATGGGCAGAAATGCACGTTATTACAACACAAAGATATAAAATAATGAAGGATTGCGATGGTAAAAATATATAAAATCGCGTCCAAAAGCATTAAGTTTAGAACATTGTGATCGCATGCATCCATCGCATTAAAGCAACTAATTTATGTATTTTGTGTAGGAAAATGCGTTGGCACAAGGCAAAGTTGTGATCCAAGGAATTCAGCATCCGAGCGCATAAAAGATTGCAACCGCAAGGCTATGCGATCGTATGCGTTTGCAAAAATCTGCTCAAGAAAGTGACCGCATAGAGATGGTGCATCAAGGTGAAAGCTTAATAAATCACGACGGGACAGAAAGCTGGTGACGGTCAAATCTGAATTAAGTTGACAAGCCATTAACGACACACTATAGCAAGTACACTCAACTTTTTGGTGACAATTAATTGATGCATCAGTCGAAGAATTAATGACATCCCATCAGTGCAATCATTTGAGAGAAAAGCTCTTCACCCTGAAGTTCTATAAATACCGAAGGCCACCTTCATTAAAGGGGTTCCGCTATTCAAACTTTAGAGTTCTTCTTCACCATATACTTAGATAGCCTTAGTCTGTGATTTTATATACTTAGAAGGCGGAGGTAAGCGAAGGGAGACTAGGCTGAAAGATCGTCCTGGTTAACTCGAAAGAGTGCTGAGAAGCATTGAGAATAGAGAGAGGGCCGACTCTTGCGGAAGCAAGAACATTCTTTGAGTAGAGTAGAGAGACTCGGTGTAAAAGACTTGGGACGCAAGAAATTGCTACCAGGCTCTCTATCTTTATTTCCATTGTCATTCTATATTTTGATCTTATTAATAAAATGCAATTTTCATCTCTATATTTGTTTACCCTCTTTATATTATGTATGAGTAACTAAACTGTCGAATGGGTTGAGAAGCACTTAGCTAGCATAACCTGAGATCTTCACTTTAGGCGATCATCTTGTATTATGTATGCGTCATTCGTCCTTTAGAGATGCTCGGAAGGGTGGTCTAAGGATAGAATCTAGGCTTGGAAAAGTCAAATTAGAATCTAGGCTCGAGAGAGTCAGATTAGAACCGCATAATTAAGAGATAGAAGCTTAGGAATAAGCTCTGTTTGCTATTAACGCATCGCATGCACCCTAGAGATAGGATATGATGGTATGCGCTCACCTTGTACCTGTGTGCATCATTCATCATCGCATAGGCAAGAAATAGAGAATTAGGAATAAGTCCTATAGACATTATCGCATACATCGCATGCATCCTAAAATTAGGAACTATAGCATTTACATTGGAAAGGGAATTGTTGTTGTATGAGTGTATCGTGATCGCATAGCTTGAACGAAATTTTAGGAAGTGCTAGCTAAATACCTTCTCAACCCATTCCCCCGCATACTCATTGTATCTGTCGTATTATTCACTTTTCTCAATTCTACCGCATAAATTTTATACCTTAAACAACATAC
The DNA here is from genome assembly GCF_027475165.1 of Benincasa hispida. Lineage (NCBI taxonomy): Eukaryota > Viridiplantae > Streptophyta > Magnoliopsida > Cucurbitales > Cucurbitaceae > Benincasa > Benincasa hispida. Next base: position 32,748,912 of record NC_143488.1, on the reverse strand, counting down.
CAACCAATGCATTGTTTTATTTGTCACCGCAAAGAGATCTGAAATTACCATCGCATACTATTTCCATAGTTCCTGTGTTTGACCCTGGGCTTACGAGGCAACCTAGTAGAATTTATACTTGGATTTTACTAGGAAAACTTGCATGTACAACACATATTTCACCATCGTATTTTACACCATTATTTCATCCATTAACCACGCATCAATTATAGAGTCAGAAGAAAGTCAGGTTGAGAGGGATGAACCGGTTGGGCAGGGGAGTTTGAGCTCGAGTGGAGTTGGGGTCTAGGTTGTGTGGGGTGTGTCTGGGAGCCCTGAGGGTGTTGGAAATTCAGAAGAAAAATGGGTTATAAGGGGTGTTGGGTCAGGTCTTGAGGGAGTTGGGGTAAGCGAGCCTGTTGAGAGTGGGCTGAGGTTGGCTGAAGGGAGTGCACTGGTGCAGAAGGAGCTAGGGATAGGGTCGAAGGGCATGGAGGCTTTGGTGGGTGGGTTGCATGGTGTTGGGCCGAAGTTGGGAGCCTCGAGGGGCAGAAGTTAAGCCGTGAGGAGGTCTCATGGGCTGGGCTTATTGGAAGTAAGGGTCGTTCAGTGGATGAGCGGGGTTTATGTGAGAGGGATGAGTCAATCCTCAAAATCAGTTTAGCTGAGGGGTTGGGTCCAAAGTCAGACCAGTTGAAGGAGCGGTGTGGTTCCGTTGGTTTTGGTTGCGTGTGAAAGGAGAAATTTCGCGGGTGGCCCTTTTTGGATCAAATTTGAGGGGAAATTTAGAGTTTATTCCCCCTTTGGTTGAAAATGACAAAGTTATTGTTGAAGGGTGAGGAGATTATTGATGCGGGTGTGTGTGGGAGAAATCTTTGGTTGGTCAGTTTGTGGATGCCAAACTGGTGATAAAAATTTACGAAGCATATATGATGCATGTCTTAGATTATGCGTATGCTCTCATGTGTCGGTGGTCATGCGTTGGAATTGAAAGTATGTGTTAATATCATATGGAATGACCATGCATTCCTATCACAAGTTTTCTTGCACTCTCGCCAAGTATATGAGATCGCAAGTTTCTCTGGTGATCCAATATCGAACTCAGAGACTTGTAGCTAAATGTCATGAAATAATGTGTTTGCGGCGAAGAATAAAAGAATGTTGAGGGTTATGGGCTATGCACTACTCCTACTCCTAACTAGTAGTGGAAGTATGACTGTGAAAGATAGAGACACGACAACTATTAACGCGTAGTAAAATGCATGGGAAAATAGATAAATGGCGATGATGTCGAGTAACTCACGCAACGCACACCTCTCCGTGGTTTTCTACATGCTTCATATGTCTATGCCGCATGATTAAGTATGTGATACTCTAGTTGTAATACCCTAACTCTTAATCTGAAGGGAATGAGGTTAAATAAGGAAATAGGATAGAACAAATAAAATTCGAGAAAATTTAGATAAAAAATGATTCAAGTGTTATCTATATGTTGGTGGGTGCAAAGGGGCATACGGACGTGAGGGTATCTGAGAGTGAAATCAGCGAGAGCACTGAAGAACGAGAGCATTAAGAGCAGAATCAATGAGATTGGAGAGAGTGAGAAAATGGGAGAGAGCAAGAATGGAAGGAGCGAGAAAGTGGGAGAGATCGAAATTGGAAAGAGCGAGAGTGGAGAGAGCGAGAGAATGGGAGAGAGCAAGAGTTTGAGTGAGAAAGTGGGAGAGAGCGAGAGCCACGAGAAAGTTGGAGAGAGCGAGAGCCACGAGAGAAAGAGTGGAAAGAGCGAGAGTTTGAGCGAGAAAGTGGGAGAGAGTGAGAGCCACGAGAGCGAAACCAGCGAGATAGGGACAGATGGACGCATTTGAGGAGAATTGGATGCATTCAATAGTAATTTGGATAAATAAATCAGAAATTAAGCAGATGAAGTGGCAAGGGAGATTTCATGCAAAAGACTTTTTATTAACTTAAGTAGAAGGTGTACGATTAATATTACATGCAAATTAGATAATTTTGGGATGGCAAACCCAGAATTAGACAACTCAAAGCTCGGCTAGCCAGAGTTAGCGTGGGCAGCATAAGGAAGAGCCATTTGTATGGTGAGTTGTCGTGAGGAAAGAGGCTGGGAACAGCTATAAATAGGAGGCCTCGGCATGAAGGTTAAACTCATTCCAAACAATTTCAGTAGTAAAAAATCCTAAGTAGAGAGTGAGTATTTAATAGGAAAGCTGCCATTGGTGGAGACAAGGAATTCGACGGAGGTGCTGCACAGATTCATATTTTGTTTGAGTAGGGTAAGCTAGTAGTATTTTTTTAAGGGGTTTTTAAATATATTTATGAAATAATATTAATTGGGAATTTTCTTAGAAACAATGAAAATGGCAGGAAGATATTTACTGCATTTGGAGGATTTGCTGATAGTGAGTGGTTACTATGTGTTGTTTTGATTTATGTATGTATATGTACATATGAACCTTGTACATAGAGGGTAATGTCAAATGTGCATGAGTAGGGATGCATGATTTCTGTTGTGATTGTCATGATATTGCATGTTATATTGTGATGGAAACTAGAATTATACCTGGGATATGGTTAGTATGCTTGAAAAGGGTACTTGGCGGGGAAATATGGTCGGCTTCGGTCGGTGAGAAATGACAGTCGGTGACGACCGGCGGGAAAAAATGGCCAAGTTACCTAAGCATAACTAGCGGTAAAGAAATGGTCGATGTGCACATTGGCAAGAAAATGGGGTATAGGGAAAGTTTCCATAGAATTGTTGTTGTGTTATTGGGTTGACAGTAGTTGACTATCAACAGGAAATGATTCAGCGACTTGGCTCAGGAAATGAATTTGAAATGGTATTAATGTGTCGTTGATTGCATGCTATTTTCCCCAAAAGTTTATTTTTGATAAGTCGAGGTTTCGTTTATAAGAAAATATACCACTCACTTGGCTTATTAGCTCATGTTTTCCAAATGTTTTCTTATATCCCCCCCCCCTAGGTAGCAAAGCGGCGCGTTCGAAGAGGAGTCCACCACCCACCACCACCATCTCAGGATTTGGTAAACTCTCAGGGCCCGACTCAGACCATGTAACAAAGAGTATAGAAAATTTAATTATAAATGGATAGGGAGAATACTATAAACTTATTAAAATCTGTAATAAATATGGGGAGAAATATTGAACATGAGTATTGTCTTAGGATGCTATTAGTTACCTTCACACTCCCTTCCTGATCTTGGGGTTTAAAGCTTGGGAGGGGGTGTAACACTAGCAGTCTTACTTAGTAGTGCGATGAAAGTAAAGGATGATAAGAAGATGAGATGAAATCGAAGGAAATAGAGAAATGCATTGATCACAAAATGTATTAATCTCTTCAGCCACAATGTAATACAATACAGAGATAGAAAAGAAATGGAGGGCCAGATGGAAGCAATGTCTTGCTTCCATCAGATATGTGTCAAGGCTGCTGGTGGTGCCATGGATGGGCAGTGGAGTAGTCTCTCTCGAGATCTAGCTTCGATGAAGGCTCTGGTCATCAATCGGAATGGTTGAAGGGATGAAGAACTCTTAGGAATATCTTCTCACGCTTTCATCTGGATCACAAGTATCTACCCTTCAGGCAGAGAACCTTGGATGATTTGAGGTTGTGCTCTAAGGCTTTTATTTATAGAGCTTGATCGCCGACAGCATTAATGGACCTGCTCTGAATCTAACACTCGCAGCGCGATGGTTCTTTTCTGAATCTCTACCACTCATGGCGTGGTTGGTGAAATGTCAACATCATCATGTTGATAATCCCAATGTATGCATTCATGCCTGCATTCCACCAGCCTTGCGATCGCTCTTCTATTATGGTTATTACTTTGTAGTTGCAATCTCCCTACGATGACCGCATTCGCTTGATAGCCATAACACCCATACGAATGATATGCGATCGTCTTCGCGATAGCCTGGCTTCCACGCATGCGATCGATTCCTACGTTTGCTACAAAAATAAAAAATTGAACGCATAATAACGCATAAAAGTGGGTTAGCTGAGATTCTTAATGTCGATCGACACAAGCTCGTTTTCTCATGAATTCTTATTATAATCGCCGCATATTCTACTTAACAACCCTCATAATTCTAAATAAAAGGCTTATAATGGTGTACATTTCTGCCCATCATCACAAACTCCCGTATTCTGTTATTTTTCGCCTTATTCAAAGAATTTGGGGATGTGTAGAGATGACAACTATTATCTTATTGCAAAACGGGTCGATTATCTTTAAATTTTAGAAGGCTGAGTCACGAAATTGGGTGCTGGAGAATGGTCTGTGGCACTTGGGTGGCAAACCAATCTTATTACGACAGTGGTCATCAGGTATTGTTCCTAAAACTTTTGTTTTTGATTCTGTTCCTATTTGGATTAACTGGAGCATGTTCCCCTGGAGTTGTTGACGGATAGGGGTTTAGTAGTGTTAGCTAGTGTCGTGGGTAAACCAATCTCTTTTGATGTCGCAACAAAAGAGCGGTGGTGGTTATCGTATGTGAGGTTTTGTGTTCAGGTGGATGGTGATTCGTTATTGCCCTCTTCAGTCATTGTTAGAATGTGGGGTCAAGAGTTTATTATTCTAGTAGTGTATGAGTGGAAACCTCGTAGGTGTGCTTGTTATGGTTTCTTTGGGCATACTAGGGCTATGTGTGAGAAACAAGGTGTGGAAAAGGGTCAGGAATTGTGTATTGTGGCGGTAAATAAGGGGTGTTTATGGGAGAATGGGGGACTTGAGAGTGTGAGGAAGGGGTAGGATTTGGGTATTGGTGGGAGAGAAGTTATCCAGTGGTTGGGAATAGGGGTGCGGGGAGTGATGACAAGTTTACTATGGTTAGTCATCGTCGGCATGATAGAGGAGGTGTAGGGCACATGGGTGGCAGTGGGTCACTGGGTTCGGTGCCTTTGAGGAGCAAAGTAGTTTAAGGGTACCCTGGACTTATCGGATTTGTAAAGCATGTTGACGAACGTAATCAGTTTGATGTTTTGTGTGATAAATGGGAGACTCGTTGGCACTGGCTTCAGTGCAGGCAAATCTTGATTCGTTGTCTGTTATGGAGGGGATGTTTGGAAGTTTGGCAAAAGCCCAGTGGGAGGTGGTCGGTGTGATTTCTTGCAAGATTCATGCTTTGGTGTTCCTAGAATGTTAGGGGATTGAATGACCCTGTCAAGTGTAAGGTGGTGGCAGACTTCCTGGCTTCCTCCTCTATTACTTTTTGTTGTTTGCTTGAGACGAGTGTTCGTCGCGAGAACTTTGATATGGTGGTGGGTAGGTCTGATGATGCTTGGAGGGGTGTGTGTAGTTATAGTGGGAGGGGAGTCGAGTGGATCTGGATGATGTGCTAGGAGAGTGTCTATGATTTTTTTATAGATGTCAATGGGGATCAATTCATTTCTGGAACCTTGGTGGATTTTGTACCTATTGCTAAGGTGCATTATTAGTGTTGTGTATGGCTCTAATCATGTAAGCGAGAGGAGGAACTTGTGGTCTTAGTTGATTGATGTGTGTGCCTCATGGCAGCTTCCTGGAGTTGTTCTGGCGGATTTTAATGCTATTCATAGTAGTTCGAAGGATTTTGGAGGTTGCCCTAGCTTGAGGGAGATGGAGGAGTTTGATGGGACGTTGTTGGAGGCAGATCTAGTTGAGTTGGGTGTGATAGGTAACTGGTTTTGATAAGGAAATAATTGGCAATGATTAGGAGCTAGAGCATTAAAAGACTTACTTCTAAATTAAGCTTCCAAGTATGAAGAGTTATAACCCTTCAATAATGAAAGACACCAAAAGTCATAATGAATCTGGAAATTTATATTCATTCACATATTTAATATTAGATGTATCAATTTATGACAATGTATTTACATTTATGGAGGTTCATTATGTAGTTGAAGAGCTTTTGTTGAACCTAGTCAATTTGGTGAAAGGTTGTGTCCTTTCGAGTTGTCTTTTCAATTAGTATAAATACTTATGTACTTTTGTCATTTGAAGAAAAACTTTGAATTTGAATGAAATTTCATTAGAGTTTATTTTCCCAAGCTTTATGCTTTTTTTTTTTTTTGTATTATTGTGTTTAGAATGCATGTTTTAGAACTTTCAATCTAGTTTGATCAATTAGATTGTGGAGAGTTCGACATCTTGAAGTTAGGAACAAATTCTCCTTTCTTCTTACTCATAGATCAATTTTCCAAGTCAAATCTGTTTAGCTTTCTTGGGGTTGTTATTATTTTGTTTATTGGGGGTTATTCTTATTATCGTTGCAGGGGTTCACCTAGAATAAAGGGGGAGCTCTCATATGTGATTGAGATAGTTCCCTTTATCATTTGGTATCAGAGTTTTCGCTCTAAATAGATTATATCTTTTCTTGTTTTCCTTTCCATGTTATCTTCTTTATTTCTTTAAGTCATTTCATTCATTTCCATTTTTTCTTGTATCTCTTCATCTTCTCATTTATTTTTCTTACTTCATACACTAAGCTTGCCAAAACAAAGTTTGTTAAAAAAAAAAACAAAGAAAGAAAAAGAAGTGTTTTCTTGTTTTCTTTTAATCTTCTTTTATTTCCTTCATATTCCAGTATACTTGCTGGAAAAATTAGAAAAAGCAATTGTCTTTGCATCTTTCCATAATTTTTTTTTTTAAATTCAAGTTTTTGTGACTTTTCACATTCTAGGCTATATTGGAATTTCTTGCATGGTTCTCATAAGAATAATATAAGATTTTTTGAAGTTTGAGATACTAGAAGTCTTATGATATGTCTCATCGAAGAAGAAACTGTCATACGACATACAACAATGATGATAATTTTTGGAAGAGTCTTAGAGAAAGTTTGGCTAAGTTGCACCAATCCATTGATTACATAGTCCAATTGGATGAAACGTTGAAGTTGAAAAAGTTAGCAAGAAAGAATCATACCGCGCGAGCCACTAAAAATCAAGAAGATAGTTCATTGCTTGAAATTGATCAACCAATTCCAAATGATGGAGTTTTCCCCCAGACTACAGAAGACATGCCTATGACACCCAAGGATGGCAAAGATGTACTCTCTCCCATGCACTAGCAATAGAAAACCGACCACTAGCACTCGGAACCCACACCCAGAAATCCTTCGCACTCACCCTAAGCCCCACTGCCTGAATCAAACCTCAGATCTTGAGCAACTCCCATGACACTGTAGGCCACCTCCACCCTCCTTCACAATCCATAAATCCAATAAACGCACCTCTAGGCTACTAGCTGCATCATGAACTACCCTAGACCCATTGATGACAAAAAATTAATTAGCCGTCAAAGACTCGACGACTAAAATTATGTGGGACGCAATATGCGATGCATGTCTTAAGCTATGCGTTGATTCTCATGCGTCGGTGGTCATGCGTTGGAGTGAACTATGCGTTAACAAATGTATGCGATGACCATGCGTTCCCGTCACAAGTTTTCTTGTGCTCATGCCAAGTATAACGCGAATGCAAGTCTCTCGGGTGATCTGAGGTCGAACTCAGGGACTTGTAGCTAGACGTATGCGGTAATGTGTATACGGTGGATGAATAAAAGAATGATGGGGGGTTTTATGCTACAACTACTCCTACTTCTATCTAACAGACAACGCAATGAGAAGTATGAATGAGATGTAAGGGCAACCTCAGCCAACGCAAGCTATGCGATCATGCTACACACACTGGAGCCTAAATCTAGGACGTATGCAATGTGTATGCAAAAGGGTCGAGATGACCGCATACCGCCACCGTATCCTACTTCTTGGACGCAGCCATTGTCCTCTTCGTAGGGTGCATACATTGTGTAATAGCAAATGGAGCTTATTCCTAAGTACCCCATTCTTGCATATGCAAAACTAATCTTGCTCTCTCGAGCATCGATTCTAACCTAGCTCTCCCGAGTCTTAGGTTCTTTCTTTAGACTCTCTCCCGAGTAGCTCTAAAGGTGTGATGGGCATATACATAAGACAAGGTAACCATATAAACTTGGCTGACGCAAGATTATTCTGATGGAACACGAGACATACGCAACGGAATTATGATCTAATTACACTCTAATTGCTTTTAATTCAAAGAAAACTAGCGTGCAATTGAAGGAAAAAAACAGTAAATATAATTACCTTAAAGCTCCCGAAATCCACTTTTCCTCATTGAATCTCGACCCGAACACGAACAGACCACCACTAGAGTTGACCTACTATCCTCTGGACTCAGAACCGGGTTGTGGGACCCGGTGGATGAAGAAAATCGAGAGAGAGAAAGGAGATGAAAAATGAAGGAGGATTTGGGTAGGGTTTAGGTTTTTTTTTTTCAGCCCAATTTTGAAAACAAAAATTGGTAAATTGTCAAAACTCTTTTAATTTAAATTCAAAAGCCCATTTTATAGAAAAACCCATGCAACAATTGCATGAACCAAATCCACAAAAACCCAACAAATATAATCCACTATCTTAGTGGGCTTAATGTCTCCACTATAAGCCAATACCTAGCCCACTATTTTGTTAGTGGAATTATCCAACAAAAGTTTGGATTCTTCCACTAACTTTAGTCAAAGGGCAAAATAGTCATTTGGTCAAAGTCAAACTTTGACCAGAAAGTCAACATTTAGACTTTTTACGATTTTTTTCGTGTTGACTAATTTTGACCTCCTGAGCATGAATCCGCATTCATTTTCTTGAAATTCAAATCACATTTGAATATAAGGTCGGTCAAAGTTTGACTTTTCAAAGTTAAAAGTCAACTCTTTGACTTTTTACATCTTTGACCATTTCCATTATTTCCGAGCTTCTGAATATGAACATATTCATATTTTTTATATTTAAATTACATTTAAATATTAAAGTTGTATCTCTAAACTGAAAAACCCGATCACTATATCATATATACTTGTCGGTTTCTCTCTCTTCACCTAATTCGAACAATTCGAATTATTCTATCATACTGTTCTAAGTTTATTCCATATGAGCTAGTAGGGGAACCTAATGGTCTTATTTTCTCTTAAGCATGGAAATGGATAAGAGTATTCTAATCGACTTAAGCATGGAAATGGGAGAGAAAGTTTCTTCATAGTCCACTCCCTCTCTATGGGTATAACCCTTTGCCACAAGTCAAGCCTTAAAAGTTTGTACTATACCGGCTTGGTCTCGTTTTCTCTTGTAGATCCACTTACAACCAATTGGTTTTACATCATTTGGTCGATCTACAAGTTCCCAGATAGAATTGAAGTACATAGACTCCATTTCGAGGTCCATGGCTTTGACCCACTGATCACAGTCCATATCTTTTATCGCTTATTTATAGGTCGATAGATCCTCTATGCCGTCATCAGGTATGACAACTTGTGTTTCTGTTAAACCCAAGTAACAGTCAGGCTGATGAACAACCCTCCCACTACGTCGAGGCATTCTCAACTCTTAAGGACGATGTGACTGACCAGATGTACTAGTTTTATCTACTTCTTTAGTAGATGATCTAGCTCTATTTGTAGCGTTTTTGGAAATTTCATTCAATACCAGTCTACTACGAGGTTGATGACTTCTTATGTGGTCTTCCTCTAAGAATGTGGCATTTGTCGATACAAATACCTTATTCTCTTGAGGATCATAAAATAGACCACCTTTTGTTTCTTTTGAATAACCTACAAATAGGCATAGTTTTGAACGACGTTCTAATTTTTTATGATTTTGCACCAACACGTGTGTCGGGCATCCCCAAATCCTAAAGTGACGTAAAATGCCTTTACGCCCTTTCCATAGCTCATAAGGTGTTTCTGAAACACTTTTAGAGGGAACATTATTCAAAATATAGACAACAGTCTCTAATGCATGTCCCCAAAAGGAATCAAGTAACTCGGCAAAGCTCATCATTGAGTGAACCATATCCAACAAGTTTCTGTTTCTTCTTTCAGATACACCGTTCTGCTGAGGCATATTAGGTGCAGAGAGTTTGGACTTGATTTCGTGTTCTATCATATAGTCTTGGAATCTTAAGTCCATGTACTCCCCACCTCGATCTGATCGTGGTGTCTTAATTGTTTTACCTAACTGGTTCTCAACTCAGCCTTATATTCTTTGAACTTTTCAAAAGAATCAAACTTGTGATGCATTAAGTAAATGTGACCATACCTTGAATAATCATCAATAAAACTGATGAAATATTCATACCCACCTTGAGCTTTGACATTCATTGGTCCACAGAGGTCTAAAAGTACGAGCTCTAAGGGTATTGTGGCTCTGAGACCTTTTCCAGTAAAAGATCTCTTAGTCATTTTCCCTCAAGACAAGACTCACATGGAGGTAAAGAATTTTCTTCTAACTGATTTAGGAGTCCATTCTTAACCAATCTCTCAATCCTATTGAGATTTATGTGATCAAGACTTAAATGCCATAGATAGGAATTAGAAAAAACTTTTTGTCTTTTATTCTGAGTTTCGGAATTAGAAGAAACTTTTTGTCTTTTATTCTGAGTTTCGACTGTTCTAAACATCTCAGTATTTAAGACAAATTTTGCTTTAGTTGGTCTTAACTTATATAAGTTGTTTTCAAGTATAGCATAAAAAATTTGAATACCTTTTCTAAAAATGAACGTTTCATTAACTTCCAAAGATATTTTATACATTTTTTCCATAATACAACCGACAGATATTAAATTCCTCTTCATAAGAGGTGCATACAAAACATATTTAAGTATGATATATCTATCATTGGAAAACAACTTCAATTCTCCCACTGCTTCGGTCGAGACAACCTCTCCTGTTCCAACCATTAAGGTGATCTCGCCTTCTTTAAGCTTTTTTTAGGAACTAGTTTCTTGAAAAGAGAAGCAAATATGATTAGTGGCTCCTAAATCCAATATCCAGATTGAGGTATCAGCAACTAGTAACTCATATTTACCTTGTGCTTCTTTCAAGGCAGGGGCCCGAGGACATTCCTCAGTTAAGACAAATCTCAGGTCATCTTTTACTAGTGTTGAATTCAGATTTGTTTTCCAAGTTGAGTAATTATCGCCGTTTAGTTTCTCGGAAGCTAAGAGTTGATCTAGAGAACTAGTCATGCTAAAAAGAAAAATATATCCTTTTTAGTAAAACATTAATCTTTTAGATCTAATCAAATTTAGCAAAAATTCTAATAATGTAACATTCATTATTATATTTTGCAACGATATTTCAACGGTTTAGAATAACCTCCACCGAGGGCTGATCGATTATTCCTCCATTGAACCAAGACTATCTTGACTAGATACTATCACCAGAATAACTCTTATTCCTATAGCAGCTCAATTATCGCTACTTTTGTCACGAATTTACTAACACTTAGTAATTCTTGTAAGTGTGACCCTCCATTTTTAGACCTCAAAGATCGGAATCATTATGCTCCCGAAAACACAAGAATGAAAACAAACCTGAGAGACCCTATCAATTTCTAGAGTACGCGGAGTTCTGAATCCTATAATACAGCCCTCCGATTGGTAAGGTCACTCCAGGGCAGACATGTAGGCGCATTATAGGAATCTCACGGTGCAACCTAATGGAAGAGACCATAGGATGTGTTGACACACTTCCTTTTCCCACTTACTATGAACAACTTCCCCTATTCACCTTGGTATTGACTCATGCAAACACTCTCCGAATGGAGTCCACTCCAAGGGTGGCCCAAAGCCAAGCATGAATCTCACGGTGTGAACTCTTAGGGACGTTGGAGCTTAAAGTACATTACTTTTCTCCAGCTGAAGTGTCCCAGAGCGGCCCAAAGTCAAAACTTTTCTTGCGCTCACGTCAAATATAACGCGAACACAAGTTTCTCGAGTGATCCGAGGTCGAACTCAGGGACTTGTAGCTAGACGTATGCGGTAATGTGACGGGGGATTTTATGCTACAACTACTCCTACTCCTATCTAACAGACAATGCAATGAGAAGTATGAATGAGAGGTAGAGACACGACAACTTTTGACGTGCAGTAAATGGATGGAAAATAGATAAAACATGAGGAGTCTTCATTGCAACCCTTAAGATTGACCGTAAGGGCAATCTCGGCCAACGCAAGCTATGCGATCATGCTAAACATACTAGAGCCTAAATCTAGGACGTATGCGATGTGTATGCAAAAGGGTCGAGATGAGCCTAAATCTATTAAAGATACCGCCACCGTATCTTACTTCTTGGACGCAACCATTGTCCTCTCCGTAGGGTGCATACGCTGTGTAATAGCAAATGAAGCTTATTCCTAAGTTCCCCATTCTTGCATATGCAAAACTAATCTTGCTCTCTCGAGCATCGATTCTAACCTAGCTCTCCCGAGTCTTAGTGTAAGACCCTAACACTAAATCTAAAGTGGGAGATTAATTAGAGAAGACAAATTCTAAGTAAAGATATTGAGGCAAGGGTAAAAATATTAGTATTAGATTATATCCAAAAGGTGACTAATGGGCCAACGCATATGGAAGGCTTATGCATATTGAACTCAAGAGTGCATAGAGGAGGGAAGCAAGAAGACTTGAAAAATGGCCAAGGGCTTGCATACAACAAACGAAAGGGCATGCAGACACGAGTAGGGCATGCGTTGGAGGCATGTGTCGAGTGAGCATGCCAGGCGCACAGGCCATGCGTTGAGGCCAAGCGCGCAGCTTATGTGTTGAGCAAGTATGCCGAGTGCCCCTGCGTCGAGCGGGCATGTCGGACGTCCATCCTATGCGTCGAGCACTGCCAAGCCTGCCAAGCAACCATGCATCGATGCCTTATGCCAAGTGCACGCCCATGCAGTGAGGAACGCCCATGCGGCGAGGCATGCCTATGCGGCTAAGCGCGCCTAAGCGGCCAAGCAAGCAAGCGTTGATCAGCGCCTAGGTATCACGCCCATTCGTCGATAGTCAGCGCCTATGCCAAGCGCCATGCGTCCATGCCAAGTAAGTCGAGCGGGCATACCTAGCAACCCATGCGTCAAGGGTGAGCGGCCACCCTATGCATTGGTAATGGCCGACTCATGCGATGGCTAAGTGGGATTTCGATGAAGGTAAGTTGGCTTACTATGCGTTAAGGAGAAAAAGTAAGGCTAATTGATGGAAAAAGAACCCCAACGGAAGATGCCAATAGTTATATGATCATAAGTCTTAACAATTTAAATAGAGGAATATATTTAAGTATTTAAGTGATTTAGGTGGAAAAGGAGGTTCACACAAAGTTCTAGCAGGAAGTGGACAAAGGAGATTACATGCAAGGGAGGTCTTATCATCCTAAGCAGGAGGTGGGTGAAGGAGATTACATTCAAAAAGGAAATTTTGGCTGGCAAGTTGAGGTGAGAACAACTCAAGGCTATGCTGGAGTAGGCTAAGTGTTGGCAGCTCCAAAATGAGACAAATGGGAGTTGAGTTGTCACAAGGGGGTGAGTTTGAGATAGCTATAAATAGAGGGGTTGAGCGAGAGGGATATATTCACACCATCACAAAAATCTTTATGTTGAGAGTTTATTTAGAGTGTTACACTGGAGTAATTAGGCTGCCAAGTTAATTGGAGTTCAAAAGAGCAAAAGTTGTGTTGGTGAAACATTAGAGCCAGCCAACGCATCCGACACCCTACGCGCATGCCTTGCACCTTGCAGCGCTGCATCCGTCCATCAGCGCGCCTCGCACGATGCATCACGCGCGCTAGTTGTAGCGCGTTTGGTATGTATGGTATTAAGTGCTCATAATGATGTGATACTACTTATAGTCATGCGTTAATTTGGAATGTTCATGTTGTATGCTCTACGTTGTCACAAGTTTCCCTACGCTAGAACCAAGTGTAATTCCACCGCAAGTTTCTCAGTGTGATCCGAGGTCGAACACGGGGAATTGGTGTCTGTTATTGTAGTATGTTCATGGTATATGCGACCAGGTATTCAATTCTTTATAAAGGAGTTTGTACAGGTATGTAAATTGTAGTAAAATAAAGGAAAGTAGTAAAGTTACAAGATACAGACTTCATGTACAAGATGCTAGGATTAAGGCTGGCTGTGAAGGTTGTGCAAAGACGTGCGATGCGACGACAAGTCTTATGAACAGAATAGAAGGAGAAAGATAAGTATTACAAACAATGAAAGACCTTAATTGGATTGAAGGTACAAATACTATTCCACTCTTCTATTGGCATACACCTCTCAGTGATCGGCCGTGTTCCCCACATGTCTGTGGTGAAATAGAGTCTAATGTAATGAACGCAAGGTTGCTTCCATGTTTGGAAGTACTACTCGCAAGTTAACACACTCTTCTAACCTTCTCTCGATAGATCAGAATGGCATCTTCACTTCTGCTCTCACGGGTGAGGATGTTGTCTATCATGCTTTAGCTAAACGTATTTTATAACTTTAATAAAGATTAAGTTCTTGGTGATTCATATTTCTCATCGGGAGATTAAGTAAACATCATGAAGAAAGAGACTAATGGGTGAATGGAAGCAGACAGAAAATGGTAAATAGAATCTATCGAAACATTTAATATTTCTACTAAGCGTTTAATACATGATGTGTGAATGAAGAGATAAAGAAACTATGGAATACAATGAAAGAGAGATAGAACAGATACAAACAAGTTCCAATGTCTTGGCACAGATTCGGTGGAGATCTACTTGCTGGATAGAAGGGTTTCGATGGCTAGAAGAGCTTCCTTTTCAGGTTTGCTCCACCGGTGGCAGGGGTCTCTACACAGAGCTTCGATCGAGTATATGGCAGGTTGGACCCGAGATTCACCTCTTGGCCTTATCTCGTTCTCTTCCTGGATTTCTTCTCTTCAGCACTCAGCTCAGCCTTTTCTCTCTAAAATCTTACAGTACTTAGCCCCGTATCAAATAGAATGCTTTTCTCTAAAATCAATGAGGTATTTATAGGAGCAGATCTTCAACTCCAGCCTTGTGGTCCCCACTTGATGGTTATGGTAATTCAGCAAAGGGAGGGATATTATTCCCTCTGTTGTGCAATCAAACCATCAATTTTGCACAACCGTTAGTTGTACACGTGTCTCAATCCTCGTTCTCGCGTTGCTCAGTTGCATCTTTCGATCATAGGATCATGCAGTGTTTTTTTTATTATAGTATGTGGTTGAAGCATAGCTCTGGACCGACTGTCGCATTGCACCGTTTCTTCGGTAATCATCTTTTCATGGTTGATCGACGAGCGCAAAGTGGCAGAGATGCGTTAATTAGTTTCTCATGAGCCTTGAGCACAAGCAGTGACTTGATCTCTTGCAAAATAGAGTAAAGTTTGGCTTGTCTTCCATCTTTTTGGCATTAGTGGGTGTAAGCGCAAGCATTTATAATTATTTTCATACTAGGTTAATCTTCATACAATTGGCACATAATTACTAACTTTTTGGCCGCAATATCTAGATAAGGTGGCATAAATAACTTGTATTTCTACAAGTTATCACACCCCCAAATTTAGATATATGCTTGTCCTTAAGCATATCTTCTACCAAGGCAATCATGCTCCATTCCTTTCCTATATTTCTGCGATGATTGGTTGCTTCGAATGTTACACTTAGGCACATTATCTGACATCGCACTTTCCTTCTATCCTTGCTAATTCTTAGCAAGCCCTACTTTATTCTTCTATGTATCAAAATTCTACTTAAAAACACTTTTCTAGTTTTCAAAATAGAATGCTTATCTCTTTTTTATCAAAGCAACTTGATGTATCTATATGCATTGAGCAAAATGTGTGTCATTTATTCACTTAGAGACAGTTGGTCATGGTTACACTCTTCGTTTTGGCTTGTCCCCATGGGTGTCATGGAAACATCCAACTATGGTTGTGTGCCAGTTCGAACTTTAACTCATGATAATCAGAGGAGTTTTCCCTTGAATTCTTTTTCTCCTTTTGGTTTATACTATGTTATTCTTGGAAACCCACCTTCGTTTTGGCTTGCTCATACGGGTGTCATACGAACATCCAACTACGAGCAGGCTCCTTTCACAACTAAACTCTTATCAGGTTGGGAACAATTTTGAAATTTTCCCTTGCACTGACATTGGACTTTTGCATAATTTTTTTTTTAATTGGAAATGGACGAATTTTCTTAAATATTGCATATTTCTGATTTCATCTGCTTAGACCTTCCCCATCCCCAAATTTAAAGATGAGCAAGGTCCTCATTGCGTTGCTTGGATAGACTAGACAAACACTTAGAAGAAAATTTCAAAAAGAAGGTTTGAGTAGAACTTTGAAAGATAAAAGGTAAAGTACTGCTAAACTAAGAATTAACTAAGTGTCAGTCAGAATTTACTATGTATGGAAAATGTTTGTAAGTGTAAACATATAATACATCATAGCAACGCAATGAAGATCGTAAAAATAAAGGATTAAGAATATGGCAAAAATTATCAAAGGAAGATAAAGAAAGAGGCACAGGCAAAGAATACAGTGAATTATGTACTTTGATTGTATTGAGTATCAACAAAGTATGCGAATATATTACAAATGAACGCATTACATAAAGTTTTCTAATGCTTGTATAAAAGTCAAAGAATTCGGTTAAGTTACAAATTCGGAAGGGTGCATGATTTGCAGTTCATGTCATGCTTCCAATAAATGTAGATACATTTTTGCTGAGGATGGGCAACACGCATACATCCTCACAGCACACCCGTTAACTAAATACATTTCTAGAGGATACCTCAACATAGTGCATTTAACTAAGACCGAGAAAACGACGCATCTGTGCGCAACACACCCCTCACCGAAATGTATTTGGGTGTATTAGATTCATATCTCCTATTCTTTCTACTTACTACACCCATCCTCTCGTTATATACCAGTCTATTTTCCTCTCTTCCTAACGCAAGTTGAAAAGATCTTGTGGTGCTTTATCCAAACATTCACAAAATCATGTGCCCAACGCTACTACATTTAACATATGGAAACATATGAAACTTCTAGAACATTAAAGATTAATCCTACTAAACAGTAATCACAAAATGAAACAAGCGGTAAAAGAAAGCTGTAAAGAAAGCGAGTAAACATATATGGGATGGTCGACTGAAAGAAGTTCTCAGAATTACCGCAATCGCTTTCCCTACAAGCATTTTAATCCTGCTTGCCCAAATCAATGGTGTCCATATGCCGATCAAAGTCGCTTCCATAGTAGGGTTTGATCCGCTGACCATTGACTTTGAATGCGTTGTTCTCGTCTAAAGTTGTTAATTCCACTACGCTGTGGGAAAAGATGGTCTTGATCTGGAATGGCCCGGACCAATGAGACTTCAGCTTTCCACGGAACAGTCGCAGATGCACGTTGAATAGCAATACCTGCTGAACTTCGGTGAATTTTCATTTATGCGGTCATCATGCCATTTCTTTGTTTTCTCCTATATATCTTGGAATTTTCATAGGCATCATTTCGCCATTCGACCAACTGATTCAATTGTAACTTCTGGACTTTCCCCGCACTGGCTAAATTGAACATAAGCTTCTTGCATGCCCATATTGCCTTGTGTTCCAACTCGAGCGGCAGATGACAAGCTTTTCATTATATAATAGTATTTTGGCTAGTTTGACATTATTTATTAATATAACAAATATTAATTGAGGAATTTCCATTGATATGGAGGAATTCTCAGGAAGGTATTCTCAAGGTGATTTTAGTGGAAAAACTTGCTTGCGGTGAGTGTTTACTTAGTTTATTGTGTTGATATGTGGATAAATGCATATGTAAGTGCAAAATGCATTCTTATGATGTTATATTTATTGCCATGATATTTTTTGTGAAATTTCTAAGGAAACTGAGATTATACTCGGACTACATAAGTTAGCATGCTTAATAAAAGGTGTTTGGCAAGAAAATATAGTTGGCCTCAGTCGGTGGGAAATAATAGTGGTGATGACCAGCGGGAAATATAGTCAAGTTACCTAAGCATGACTAGCGAAAAAAGAATTGTCGATGTGCACATTGGCGGGAAAAGTGGGTTATAGGAAAGTTTCCATAAAAAGTTGTTATGATTGACAATACGTCAATGATATGAACATGCCACATATGGCATGGAACTGGAGGATGATGATTGAATGAATGTACACATGATCATGCATAAATTATACTGGAATTGTGATTATGTGATTGATTTCCCAAAAATATGTTTTGCAAAGTGATTATTATTTTAAAAGCACCACTCACTGGGCTTACTAACCCACACTCTTCCAATTGTTTTCTTATATCCCCCCCTCCCCCAGTTAGCAAAGCGGAGCGTTCAGGAAGGAGTCTACTAACCACCAACACACCAAGACTTGGTAAATTCTCAGGGCACAGCTCGGATCATGTAATAAAGAATATAGGAAATTGAACTATGTGTATGAAAGTTAGATAGAGTATTGTAAACATGTTGAAATCTTTAATAGATAAGGGGGGAAACATTAAATTGAAATATTGTCTTGGAATACTACTGGTGTACCCTCATGCTCCCTTTCAGGCCTTGGGGGCTAAGGCTAGGGAGGGGGTGTGACAGCTTGGTATCAGAGCAAAGGTTTACGTAAAACCTGGGAAAAAGTTGAGTCTAGCATAATTATGAATAGAATCTAGGAAAAATAAAGGAAAAAGGGATAGGTTAAAGACAAAGCGACATCAGGAAAAGGCTTACCTAAGGTAGGGAAGCCAGATAATACTAGAAGATAGGCTAGCTCAAAACCTAAAAAGAAATAAATATAATGAAATATACTAGGAAAACCTAAGGTAGAATCAGAAGAGGTTAGGAAAAAAAAATAAGGAATAATAAGTGGACATAGGAAAACATGCGAAAGGGGAAGTGAAAATAAAGAAATTAGTAAGTAATAAACTGAATAATGTCCACTTTAGAAAATGAATCCGAGCAGACAAGACTGATGGTAGAATGACTCTAGAATGCAAGCTGGAGACCGCAGTGCTATCCCAGGGGAAAACCCTGAAAGATCTGAGAATAGTGTGAACAATAATACTGAATATCCTATTACCTTGAACAACGCAAACTTGGTGGGATCCCGAACTAACATGGGATGTCCACAGTGTGGTAAAAATCATAGCGGTCCGTGTCTGAAATGGACCGGAATTTGCTATGGGTTTGGCAAGGTTGGCCATATCCGCAAAAATTGTTATACCTTTCAGAGAAAAACAAGAGAGATTAGGAAAAATATCAACGAGAACTGGTTGGAGGTTCAAGTTCAGGAAGTTACAACATACTGCCTGAACTGACGGTGGACCAAGAATGGGCGCGTGCAGGAAAGAAGGATATTCCTCGACGTATCGTGATCGAATTCGAGGAACAACCCACCTATGTCTTTAACAACATGGAATCCTATAAATTTTGTATTTTCTGTAAGGAAATAGGACATGTTCAAGAAAGGTGTGTATAGGGAAACGAGAGGATGCATCTTAACTTTGAAAACTTACGACTATCGGAGAACGAGAAACTACTAATGTAAATAGCAACAATGTTCATAAATAAAAATAGTATGTTGATAACATATGTCTAATTTATATGTGAATGATTGTAGACAAAATGCTGAGAAGTGGAAAACGTAGAACGGGGCAACCCTTTGGGAATGAAAGTGAAAGTGCCTCAAGCCATCCAAGAGAAAAATCCAAGGAGGAAGAACAAATGGATAAATTCACCCAAAAACTCCAAGCAAGCTTATGAAATATACAACCTGATCCCGATAAGAAATATGGTATAGAACGATTAAAAGCATTGGGAGCCACAAACTTTGAAGGAACAAAAGATCCTACAGAGGCAGAAGCGTGGATGAATCAAATAGAAAAATGTTTCGAAGTGATGAGATGTCCTGAAAATCGTAAGATAAGTCTTGCCACATTCTTACTGCAAAAACAAGAAGAAGATTGGTGGAAGCTACTAAAGAATAGGAGAGGCGATCAAGAAGAAATATGTTGGGAGGAATTTCGGAAAGCATTTTTCGAAAGATTCTATCCCCGATTATTCAGGGATATGAAATAAGATGAATTCCTACAGCTCATGCAGAGAAACATGGCTGTAGCGGAATATGAATTAAAGTGTACGGAGTTATCCAAGTATGCTTAAACATAATGGTGGATGAAAAGGAACACTGTCGGAGGTTTGAAACAGGATTAAAACAAGAGATTCAAACTCTTGTTACAGCAACTGCGGAATGGGGAGAATTTTCAAGACTAATAGAACCCGCGATGAGAGTAGAAAGAAGTTTAACAAAAAAAGAAGTAAGGCTGGAAAGAGACTCATCAATGAATCGGTGGTGGAAGGAAGAACCAATAAATTTTACCCCCAGAGTAGAAAGAAGTGGATGGAAAAGAAAAGGAGTTACGAACACTAAAGCAGACCCTGAATGGGAGAGTCAAATAAAGGAGTCAATGATGAGCGTTAACCAAAGACCAAGATGCCTGATCTGTATTAAATATCACTGGGGAAGATGTTGGGAACAAACCAAAGAACGGTCGCACACGTGTTTTAAATGTGGAAGACCAGGACACTTTAAACGAGAATATCCTCAGTTGATGGATACTGGAAATGTATAACCACAAAACAACCCGGGAGGAAGATCAACGATGGTTGAAGGAAGACGAACTATAGGAGGGAGAAAAGAGGAAATAGGAAAAATGACGTTGGGAAATCTATATGGACTAACTCAAGATAGGGAAGACAATATGTCGATGGTGGGAAATGGGAAAGAGAAAGTTTTAGAAGACTAGAATAGAAAGTTGTGGTGTAATAAAACTGTATGAGGCAAATTATTAAATAAAAGTTCTGTTGTAAATTAAGTTTTGTTTAATTTCGAAGACGAAATTATTTTAAGGGGGTGGTAAATGTAAGACCCTAACACTAAACCTAAAGTGGGAGGTTAAATAGAAAAATCCTATGTAAGGATAGTGGGAAAAGGGAGAAAAACATCAAAAAGGTGAATAAAAATCTAAACGCTTATGAAGGGCCTAAAACATGTTGGACGCAAGAAGGCATGGAGGATGGAAGCAAGAAAACTTGAAAAATGGATAAGGGTTGCATACAACCAATAAAAAGGCATACATGAGCCATGCAGACACGGGCAAGAAGCATGCGTCAGTGAGCATGCTAGGCATGCAGGCCATGCGTTGAAGCTAAGCACACAGGCCATGCGCCAAGCATGCAACCATGCATCGAGGACAAGTGCACAGGTCGTGCGTCAAGCGCGCAGCCCATGTGTCGATGGTGTACGCCGAGCGCACAGCACATGCGTCGATGGTGTATGCCGAGCGCCCTACTTATGCGTCAAACGAGCAAGTGGGCAAGCCATCCTATGCGTCGAAGGGCTGCCGAGTCTGCCGAGCAGCCATGCATCAATGCGCTATGCCAAATGCATGCTCATACGGCGAGACATGCCCATGCGGCCGAGAGTGCCTATGTGGCTGAGCATGCCTATGCGGCCGAGCACGCAAGCGCCTAGGCAACACACCATGCTTCGATGGTCAGCACCATGCGTCCATGCTTAGTAGGTCGAGCAAGCACACCTAGCAAGCCATGCATGGAGGGTGGCGGCCACTCTATGCATTGGTGATGGCAAACTCATGCGTTGGCTAAGTGGGACTTTGATGAAGGAAAGGTGAGTTGCTATGCGTTAAGTATAAAAGGTAAGGCTAATTAATGGAGAACTTCAAGGGAGGATGCCAATGGTATACGAGCATAAGTCTTACAAAATTTAAGTAGAGAAACACGTGAAGTATTTATATGATTTAGGTGGCAAAAGGAGGATCACACAAAATTCTAGTAGGAGGTGGACAAAGGAGATTTCATGCAATTGAAGTCTTATCACCTCAAGCAGGAGGTGGGTGAAGGAGATTTCATGCAAAAAAGGAGATTTTGTCTGGCAAGCTGAAATGAGAACAACTCAAGGCTAGGCTGGGTAGGCTGAGTGTTGGCAGCTCCAAAGTGAGACAAATGGGAGTTGAGTTGTCACCATGGGGTGAGTTTGAAATGGCTATAAATACAGGGGTTGGGCAGGAGGAATTTATTCATACCATCAATTAAATTGTGTGTTGAGAGCATATTTAGAGAGTAACGTTTGAGTTATTAGGCTGCCAAGTTGATTGGAGATCAAAAGAAACAAGGTTGTGTTGGTGAGGCATTAAGTTAGCCGGATGCACAGCTAGCCTACCTCTACGCGCATGCAGTGCTGCGTCCGTCCGTTCATGCACACCTCGCTCGACGCATCCCATACGCTAGCCCAGCGCAGCTGCCTCCCCCGTACGATGCATCATGCCCAGTGCACGCCCAAACGCGCCAGTTCCTTGTGCAGCACAACACGCCCACCCTGCCTACTATTCAATGCCCAGCTACCTACCACGGTCCAAATAACCTCTAAAGAAGCTAATTTTGGTATTTTGGCTAAATTGGAATAGGGTAAGTGTCACATCCCATTCCAGATTTCCCTTCTAACCTAGAATGAAGCATGAAGACGTTTAACATCACTTCTCTCCAGTCCCAATTCTTAACATATCTTGTACTCAAGATCAAACCCAAACTTCCAAAACCCATTTCCAAAAATAATCTATGTTCGTTGACAGAGTTTAGGAATTTGATTCAGTTTAAATCACAATACTATTTAAAGAGATTTACAGACCAACAGTAAGGATTATTTTGAACAAACCTCCCATGACATGTAACTCACAAGTTCTAGTTGTTCTGGAATACTCTCAAATACATGCACAAACAATACAACAAATGTTTAACAACACTAGTGGCGTTTGACATCTCAACAAGCACCAAGAACTTGTCGCTACCTAGGGGTGGGCAAAAACATAAAACATGGAAAGCATGAGCTAAAGCCCAGTGAGTGGTAGTTTAATATAAACATAAGCTATCACTTTCTAAATCATCAATAAAGTTTATCAAATCATTCAGTAAACCATTGAACAAAGTATAAAAGATTCAACAGCATCTCAAACACGTGCTGGTTAAAAAAAGTGGCATGATCAACTCTCATAAGCACATTATAAAGCATTCAGTCGTTATCAGAAAACCACACTAACTTTGTACCCAAAAACTCATTTACAACGGCAGGTTACTCTGGACAAAGAATGCCCCCCGCGGTGTAAACCAAATCACAAGGTCATACGTGCACACAGAGCTACCTCAAGACTAAGCAAAAATACACCCCACAGGCCCAGGTTACTCTGGACTCCCCGGTATACTCTGGCCATATCTGACCCCGGTGGTAGCCCCCTAATAGCTTGGGTGGCGCTATAGACACAGGTTCCTCTGGACTTCCTGTTATACTCTGGCCACATCTGACCCCGGTAGCCTCCTAATCACCTGAGCATTGCTATTGAAACACATTCAAGTAGCACAAGAAAATAACCATCTCTCGAGTACAAGAATTAGTAGTTTGAAACCACTTTCACAAACATTTAGCATTTTAAAATTCAACATCAAGAGGTTTTCATATAAAATAATACAAGTCACAATTGTGTAAACTCTGGTTCCAAACTACATTTTGATAAACCAAGATTGTATAAAACCATAGAGAGTTTAGAAATCACGATTTAAACATTTTTGAAATATCAATCAAGTAAAACAGATCATGCCATCACATTTCATAAATCATAACATACTATAATATATAATTAGTTTCTATATCAAAACATTCGAAAGTAAACCACTCACTATTAATCTGCTCCTCCTCATAATTTCAGTTTCTCCATCTCCCGTTTATCCTGAAATTATATTGATAATCCTCTAGTTATCCTCCACATGACCATAATCCAATTATTAGAAAATTAATCTTCAAGTATCACCAATTTCACTTAAACTTTTGCCAAAACCCTAATTTGATCCAAGATAAAGTTTGATTTGTAATTTTTTCCACTCAATTGCTCTAAAATTAGCTCTAGACCTTAAAATTAATCTTCAATAAAAAACTAATTCTATTCCAATTTTCCTTAATTTTTCTCATTAACCTAATTAGGGTTTACTTCAAATTAACCCCTTAATCAACTTCATAGTTGACTTAAGATCCCAATTTCTTCAAATTCAAGGTTTAAGGTATCATAAAAATAACAATTGGATCCCTAATTATTCTTGAGAACACCTTAAATAACCTAAAATTGATTTTCCAACTTTTAATGACGGACAATAGATGACAGACAGAAGTCCAACATGAAACTCAACTCTTTCTTCAACCTTCAGGCCAGAAATTTCCAGATTTGACCTCTGTTTTTCTGGTGAGCGTTTCAGACTTAGCTTTAGCATTTTCCGTCCATTTAAAGCTTAATTAGCCTATACAAACCTTTTACCCATCCTCTTAGTTAACTTACCTCAAAGTTTGGACGTCTGAATTGCCCTAGAACTCCCGAAATCGACCAAACTCTCCACGGTACCCCTGTTTTCCCCCGCGAGAAGTTGCAGAATTTTTAGAGCTTAAAATCAGAAACTCCAACCAATAACGATCAAATAAAAGACCATAGAAGTCTAAAAGGACCTTATAAGTAACTTAACTTTAAATTTGGAGCTTCGAATTAGACTCTAACTCCACGAATTTGCTAAAAACTTAAGCATCCTCTGTTTTCCCGATAACTCCAGCGCCACTGTTTTTCTTCGTTTTCCTTACTTCGTCAGCCAAATTTCTTCAAATCAAGCCTCCCAAGGGCTTATTCTTTACTTCCTCTTTATGTTTCTTTGGTTTTGCCCAATTTTTTGAACCAATTGTTGTCCAAATTTGGACTTGAGCACATGTCGACAAGTAGAAAGCCAAAGTTCATTCTTTATGGACTATTTCTTGACATTTTATGCCAAAGTTCATCCATATAGGTACAAAACTCCTTTCAAGGGTTCATAAGTACCTTTTGAACCAAAGTTCGTCCAAATTTTGAATTATAGCAGACTCTGACATATAGAAACCCAAAGTTCATCATCTACGAGCTCTTTCTTTACCTTTTGTGTCTATGTTCATCCGTAGTGGTACAAAACTCCTCTCCTAGGTTCATAAGCATCTTTTGAACCAAACTTCTTCCAAATTTGGACTTGGAGCACATTTCGACATGTAGAAACCCAAAGCTCGTCCTTTTTAGTCTCTTTCATTACCTTTTGTGCCAAAGTTTGTCCACATAGGTACAAAATTGATGGTATGCACAAGCATGCAATGGAAGCAAATAGAATCAATAAACACTCTAATTATATTTAGTTTGAGTTCTAAAGTACATGTTATTTCAAAAAAACTCAAGTGGGTTTCAAGATGAGCATACCCAAAGTTCGTCCTTTTCTGACTCTTTCTTGACATTTTGTGCTAAGGATCATCCACATAGGTACAAAACTTCTTTCCAGGGTTCATAAGTACCTCTTGAACCAAAGTTCATCCAATTTAGAAATTATAGTAGTGTTCGACATGTAGAAACCCAAAGTTCATTCTTTTCGAACTCTTTTTTGACCTTTTGTGTCTAACTTCATCCACACTAGTACAAAAATCCTCTTCGGGGTTCATAAGTATCTTTTGAACCAAACTTCTTCCAAATTTGGACTTGGAGCACATTTCGACAAGTAGAGACCCAAAGTTTTTTCTTTTTAGTGTCTCTCTTTACCCTTTGTGCCAATGATTGTCGACATAGGTACAAAATTTCTTTCTAAGGCTTTTGAACCTAACTTCGTCTAAATTTTGACTTGCGCACGAGAAGTAGAAACCCAAAGTTCGTCGTTTGTGGACTCTTTCTTGACCTTATGGTCCAAAGTTCATCCATACAGGTAGAAAACTCCTGTCTAGGATTCATATGTAACTTTTAAACTGAAATCCAACCAAATTTGGATTGAGAGAAATTTTGACATGTAGAAACCCAAAGTTCTTCCTTTTCGGACTCTTTCTTGACCTTTTGTGTCAAAGTTCGTCCACAAGGGTACAAAACTTCTCTCCAGTTCATAAGTATCTTTTGAACCAAACTTCATCCAAATTTTGACTTGGAGCACATTTCGACAAGTAAAAACTCAAAGTCTATCCTTTTCAGACTCTTTCTTGATATTTTATGCCAAGGTTCATCCACACAGGTACAAAACTCCTCTTTAGGGTTCCCAAGTATCTTTTGAACCAAACTTCTTCCAAATTTTGACTTGGAGGACATCTTTCTTTTTTTTTTTTTTTTTTTTTTTTTTTTTTTTTTCAAAGGTATTGTAATTAAAGTATAGGGTGGGGGAATCAAACCTCAACCTCAAGGTCAATTGTATGAACACTATGCAAGTTGAGCTACGCTCTTGTTGGCACTTGGAGCACATTTTGACAAGTAGAAACCAAAAGTTTGTCATTTTTGGACTATTTCTTGACCATTTGGTCCAATGTTCATCCATATAACAAAACTTGTGTCCAGGGATCATAAGTAAAATTTAAACCAAACTTCGACCAAATTTCAACTAGGAGCACATTTCGACACGTATAAACCCAAAGTTTGTCCTTTCCTGACTCTTTTCTTAACCTATTGCTTCATCCACAAAGGTACAAAACTTTTCTCCATGGTTCAAAAGTGTCTTTTGAACAATACTTCGTCTAAATTTGGACTTTTGTGCCAAGGTTCATCCACACAGGTACAAAACTCCTTTCCATGGTTCAAAAGTACCTTTTGAACCAAAGTTCGTCCAAATTTAGAACTATAGCAAACTTCGACATGTATAAACCCAAAGTTCGTTGTTTTCAGACTCTTTCTTGACCTTTTGTGTCTAAGTTTGTCCACACTGGTACAAAACACCTCTCTAGGGTTCATAAGTATTTTTTAATCAAACTTCTTCTACATTTGGACTTGGAGCACATTTGGACAAGTAGAGACCCAAAGTTCGTCCTTTTCAGTCTCTTTATTTACCCTTTATACCAAAGTTCGTCAACATAGGTACAACGTTCCTTTCTAGGGATCATAAGTACCTTTTGGACCTAAATTCCTCTAAATTTTGACTTGGAGCACATTTCGACAAGTAGAAATCCAAAGTTTTCCATTTCTAGACTTTTTCTACATCTTTTGGTCCAAAGTTTATCTATATAGATACAAAATTCCTGTCCAGGATTCATAAGTAACTTTTAAACCAAACTTCGACCAAACTTGGACTAAGAGCAAATTTCGACACATAGTAACCTAAAGTTCATCTTTTGCGGACTCTATCTTGACTCTTTGTGTCAAAGTTCGTCCACACAGGTACAAAACTCCTCTCTAGGGTTCATAAGTACCTTTTGAACCAAACATCGTCCAAATTTGGACTTGGAGCACATTTCGACAAATAGAAACCCAAAGTTCGTCCTTTGTGGGCTTTTTCTTGATCTTTTCTGCAATGTTCATCCAAATAGGTACAAAAATCCTATCTAAGGTTCATAAGTATGTTTTGAACCAAACTTCTTCTAGATTTGGACATGGAGAGCATTTTGACAAGTTGAAAACCAAAGTTTGTCCTTTTTAATCTCTTTCTTTACCCTTGGTACCAAAGTTCATCCACATAGGTACAAATATTCTTTCTAGGTTTCATAAGTACCTTTTCAACCAAAGTTCCTCCAAATTTGGAATTATAACAGACTTCGACGTGTAAAAGCCCAAAGTTCTTCCTTTTAGACCATTTCTTGACAATTTGTGTCAAAGTTCGTCCACACATGTACAAAACTCCTCTCCTGGTGTCATAAGGATCATCGATATAGGTACAAAACTCCTTTCCAGGGTTCATAAGTACCTTATGAACCAAAGTTCATCCAAATTTTGAATTATAACGGACTTCGATATGTAAAAACCCAAACTTCGTGTATTTCAAACTCTTTCTTCACCTATCGTGTCTAACTTCGTCAACACAGGTACAAAACTCCTCTCTAGGATTCAAAATTATCTTTTGAACCAAAATTCTTCCAAATTTTGATTATGGGCACATTTTGACAAGTAGAAACCCGAAGTTCTTTCCTTTTATTGTCATTCTTTACCCTTTATGCCAAAGTTCTTCCACATAGGTACAAAATTTCTTACTTGGGTATATAATTACCTTTTGAACAAAAGTTCGCCCAAATTTTGACTTCAACTACAATTCCACAAGTAGAAACCCAAAGTTCATTGTTTTTGGACTCTTTCTTGAACTTTTGGTCAAAAGTTCATCAATACAGGTACATGGTGACGAAAAATTAATTAGCCGGCAATGACTTGACGACTAAAATTAGAGGGACACTATATGCGATGCATGTCTTAAGGTATGCGTTAATAGTCATGTGTCAGTGGTCATGCATTAGACTTACAATATGCGATAACAAATGTATGCGATGACCATGCATTCCTGTCACAAGTTTTCTTACGCTCATGTAACGAATTTTGATGGATGATATGAATTGCTCACAATGATGCGATATTACGTCTAATTATGCGTTAATTATGGATGTTCTTGTAGTATGCCATGCGTTGTCATAAGTTTCCTTACAATGGAACCAAGTGTAATTCCACCGTAAGTTTCTCGATGTGATCCGAGGTCGAACACGGGGACTGGTTTAGGTTATTGCGGTACGTTCATGATACATGCGATCAAGTTTTCAATCTTTAAAAGTGTGTTTGTACAAGTATATAAATTGCAATAAAATAAAGGAAAACAATAAAGATGCGATAAAAACATAAAAAGACAGTAAACCTAAACTAGATGATACAAGATACAAACTACATGTACAGGATGCTAGGAGTAAGGCTGGCTGTGAAAGTTATGCAAAGACATGGGATGCAGTGACAAGTCTTATGAACAGAATAGAAAGAGAAAGACAAATAATATAAACAGTGTAAGTTCTTAATTGAATTGAAGGTACAAATACTGTTCTGCTCTTCTCTTGGCGTACACCTCTCGGTGATCGACTGCGCTCTCACATGTCTGTGGTGAAACAGAAACTAACGTAATGAATGCAAGGTTGCTTCCATGTCTAGAAGTACTATTCACTTTAGTTAACGCATTCTCCTGCCCTTCTCTCGATAGATCAGAATGACACCTTCACTTCTGCTCTCACAGGTGAAGATGTCGTCTAGCATGCTTTAGCTAAACGTATTTTATATCTTTAATACAGATTAAGTTCTTAGTGATTCATATTGCTCATCAGAGGATTACGAAGATATCATGGAGAAAGTGATTGGTGGGTGAACGGAAATAGACAGAAAATGGTAAATGGAATTTATCGAAACATTTAATATTTCTACTAATTGTTTGATACATGGTGTGTGAATGAAGAGATAAAGAAAACATGGATTACACAATAAAGGAGAGAGATAGAACAGATACAAATAGTGCCAATGTCTTGACACAGATTCGATGGAGATCCGCTTACCAGATAGGATGGATTTGATGGTAGGAAGAGCTTCCCTCTCAGGCTTGCTCTACCGGTAGCAGGGATCTTTGCATAGAGCTTCTGATCGGGTGTTTGGCAGGTTGGATCTGAGATTCACCTTTCGGCCTTATCTCGTCTTCTTCCCAGATTTCTTCTCTTAAGCACTCACCTTAACCTTCTCTCTACAATCTAGCAGTAGTTAGCCTCGTATTAAGTAGCATATTTTTCTCTAAAATCAATGGGGTATTTATAGGTGCAGATGTTTGACTTCGACCTTGTGGTCCCAACTTGTGGTTATGGTAATTCTGAAGATGGAGGGATATTATTCCTTCTGTTATGCAATCAGATAGTCAATTCTGCAAAATCGTTAGTTCTACACATGTCTCAATCCTCCGCTCTTGCGTTGCTCAGCTACATCTTTCGATCATAGGTTCGCATGCGGTGTTTGTTTTTATTACTGCATGCGGTTGAAACAGAGCTCTCGGATCGACTGACGTATTGTGCCGCTATTGCAGTAATTGTCTCTTTATTGTTGATTGACGGGCGTAATGTGACAGAGATGCATTGATTAGTCTCTCGTGAACCTTGAGCGCAAGCGGTGACTTGGTCTCCTGCAAAAAAGAGTAAAGTTTGACTTGTCTTCCATCTTTTTGGTGTTAGTTGGTGCAATCGCAAACATTTATAAATATTGCAATACTAGGCTAATTTTCATACAATTGGCGCATTTACTAACTTTTGGCCGCAATATCTAGATAAGGTGGCATAAATAACTTGTATTTCTACAAGTTATCACACCCCCAAATTTAGATATATGCTTTTCCTCAAGCATATCTTCTACTAAGGCAATCATGCTCCATTCCTATCCTATATTTCTGCGATTATTGGTTGCTCCGAATGTTACACTTAGGCACATTACTTGACATCACACTTTCCTTCTATCCTTGCTAATTCTTAGCAAGCCCTACTTTATTCTTCTATGTAACAAAATTCTACTCAAAGACAATTTTCTAGTTTTCAAAATAGAATGTTTATCTCTTCTTTATCAAAACAACTTGCTGTATCTATATGCGGTGAGTCAAAATCTTACGTCATTTATTCACTTAGAGATAGTTGATCATGGTTACACTCATTGTTTTGGCTTGTCCCCACGGGTGTGATGCGAACATCCAACTATGGTTGTGTCCCTTGTACCCTTTTTATTTTTCTCTTGTTTATACTACGTTGTTCTTGGAAACCCACCTTTGTTTTGGCTTGCTCCTACGGGTGTCATACAAACATCTAATTACGAGCAAGCTCCTTTCACATCTAAACTCTTATCGGGTTGGGAGCAGTTTTAAAATTTTCCCTTGCGCTGACATTGGAGTTTTGCATAACTTATTATATAACTTATTATTATTATTATTATTATAATATATATATATATATTGGACGCATTTTCTTAAATACTGCATATTTTTTATATTATCTGCTCAGACCTTCCTCACCCCCAAATTTAAAGATGAGCAAGGTCCTCATTGCGTTGTTTGGATAGACTAGACAAACACTTAAAAGAAAATTTCAAAAAGAAGGTTTGAGCAGAACTTTGAAAGATAAAAGGTAAAGTACTGCTAAACTAAGAGTTAACTAAGTGTTAGTCAGAATTTACTAAGTACGGGAAATGTTTGTAAGTGTAAACATATAATACATCATAGCAACGCAATAAAGATCGTAAAAATAAAAGACTAAGAATGTCAAAAAATTAACAAAGGAAGATAAAGAATGAGGCACAGGCAAAAAGTAGAATGAACATATACTCTGATTATATTGAATATTAACAAAGTATACAAATATATCACAAATGAACGCATTACAAAAATTTTCTATTGCCTGTACAAGAGTGAAAGAATTTGATTATCTTACAAATAATAAAAGAATTGAATACAAATAATGAATAGCCGCATAAAAAAACTCAAATTGGAAGAAAAAGTAAACATTAAGGCTGAGGAGTAAGGGGATCCAGTTGGGGATGTTGAGGTGGTGCAGGAGGCGCTTCTTCAAAATTTAAGTGCTACCGGAGATGTAAGTGCACCATTGGACCATGAAGATATGCGGTAAGAAAGTTGAAGTATTGTTGATTATGCTCCACAATCATTCTCTGGGGCATATGGACTTTATAAATGTTGCACTGCTTGTTAATTAGCGCCTCTCTTGATGTGGCGGCACTGCGTTGAATATCATCAATGTGCTCCACTACTACCTCAAATTGTTGATTAAAGAAGTGATGCTGCTGGGATACAAGCTCTTGCTGCTGAGAGAAGAGTGTTCACATTTCAGCTAACTCAGAAGCCAGCGAGGTGGAGGATGGTTGTGCTTGCGATGTCTCGCCAACACCGGTTTGGGGTTGGGCAGATGTGCCTTCACCCAAATCATGTGAGTCATCAACTTGCGATGGTGGGATGATGGGGTGTGGTGATGAAGTCGTTGATGAAAGTGGGGCTGCTAGGTGAATAACAGGAGAGTTGGGAACAAGAGGAAGGTTTGCAAAAGGTTTGTGTAAAGGGGAAGAGGGTTGTGCCGGTGGGCTCGGAGGGCTTGGAGATTGGATAACTAAGAGAAGAGGGTTTGTGGGCTTTGGATCTTGCACTGGGGACTCATGAACCCTTTCTTTTCCCTTTTCTTCTCTTCATCTTCTTTTTGTTCCTTCAAACTACTTAGAGGCCAGCAATAGGCGCTGTTCCTCCTCGCGTTTTTGGATCCCTTCAAGTCGAACAAGCTCATTATTACGTCGCATCTCCTCAAACTCCAATCTTCTTCTTCTATTCCCCTCTACGATGATGAGCTTGCCCCTCTCCATCTTTTCTTGCTTCTCTTCTTTTTCTTTTCTTTTCCTCTCCTCCTCTTCCAAAACAAAAATAAAACTTAGAGGGTCGATGTTGGACCCTTGTGGCGCATTCTCCCTACAACACCGCATTTGGGGGGTTCCCTCTACTTCTTCTCCTTCATCCATCACAACCAATTGGGTTGTTACCGGTTGTGGCGGTTCCATCAGTTGCGTCGTTTCCCCCTCCCCCCCCCATCCTCCGTTATGAAGGTTGATTCTCCATCATTCTCAAGGCTTGCAGCCCTCTGCCTTGCCTTTTCCTCTTCTCTTAGGCGCCTCTTTTCACGCCGGCACAATTTCCACTCCTATTTCTCCTTCTTCTTCCTCTTCTTCTTGGCCTCTTCATCTTCTTCATCATTCTTGTGCTCTTTGTTCTTTCTTGCCTTGCAATGACGTGAAGATTCCGGCTCTCCAACCTTCTTTCCCTTGCTCTTCTTATTCTTCTTATCTTTCTTCTTAGCCTCTGCTGGCTACTTCTCTTTCTTCTTCTCTTCCTTTTCGGCCTCTACTGCCTTTTTCATATCTTCCTTCTTGACCTCTTCTGGCAGCGCACCCCCTGCAACCTCCTCCATCACAATGCCAGGGGTTACTAATGCAACCTCTGCTTCTTTGGCCTCCTTGACTGTGATCTCTTCTTCTTCTCTTTCCTTGATCGTAATTTCCTTGTCTTCTCTTCTTGGAGGCTCTTCATAATCTTCTACGATGACAAGTGCCTCTCGAATCTCTGGGACCAGGACATTATTTTTTTTTCCTTCTACTTCAACCACCACTTCTTCCACCACCACTACTCCATCCTTTACTGTTTCATCTGCCACTACCGCCGCTTCCTCCTCCATGGGTAGTGGTTGGTTTACAACCTCTGCCTCAGGCAGTCCACCTCATTGCTCCAAAGTACTGAGGATATTGCCAAACACCTCTATATCATCTCGTCTCTTCCTTTCGCTTTCAGTGGTTATGGAAGGTGTAGGTAGGCTCTCGGTGCTTCCTCCTCTCTTGAATACAGGAGGCCTAATGGCCAAAGGGTTTCTCCGGGTGCTTCCGGCGAGTATAGATATAGTGGGGGCTTGGGCAGCAAGTCGGCGACTGGCAGCTAGGAATGCTACCTCTCGCATGGCTGCTTGGTCAGGGATGAAAGGTAAAGCGGATTGGTTTGGGGTTTGGTTAGCCATGGAATCGAGCTTTGAAAGGTCTGAGGAGAGTTCGAGTTTCTGAGAGAAAGAACGATTCAGAATGCAAAACTCTAGGGTTTCTGAGTTTGCCAATGTAAGGTAAAAGATTTCTAACGAAGGGGGAGGCTGTATTTATAGGTTGTGCCATGGTGGGGCCCACGCGATTTTCATGGCGACTGGCCTCTCGCATGGCGCGTCGTTCACCTCCCTCATTTGTGGATTTTCAGATAAAGCGTCCTTTCGTCTGCCAAGTCATAATTGCTTGGGGATACGAATCGATTGGACTTCTTCCCATACTGCCAAATGACTTTTTCTTTAATATTTTATTTGAATGGACGCATGATAAAGCATAATGCATTGTGTTCGCTAACACAACTGTATCTTTGTAGAGGATGAGCAACAACGTATATATCCTCACAACACACCCCTTAACCACGCATTTCTGGAGGATACCTCAACATAGTGCATTTAGCTAAGGGCGGGCAAAGGACACATGCGAGCGTAACACACCCTTCAACTCAACACAATTGAGTTAAGTGAATGCAAGGCATTCCTAGTTGGTTTGGGATGCGTCCATTGTCGTTTTGCTTTCTTGTTATTAATTGTTTTATTCCTTTTTTTCTTCATCGGCGCAAGTACTGAGACTTGCGGCGATACATTTTCCTTTACTACTCAATCATTCACAATTTAAAGGACATGCAATGATTATAAAAAGTCAAAGAATTAAAGACAGGACCAAATTAAATGCACAGAAGTATATGGAGAAATAAATTCATAAAGTCAAAATTTGAATGAAATGAAGCATTTAAGGCAAAATTCAGACTATAAAGAGACAGAAATTCAATAAAGCAATTTTAAACACGAGATATGGACCGAAAATTACGTTGTCTTTGGTGATCGCAATCCACATCTCTGCAGGCGGTCACACTTGCCTGCTCAATGTCTTTAAGGACATTACTCCTTCCCTGTAGATCCTGGGGCTTCTGAATTGCTAGGGCAGTGTCTCAGGTGTTCGACTTCTTATCTTAGAGGCTAGTTGGCCAACTTGGATCTCCAGATTCCTTATAGAGGACGCTTGTGCTTGCATTATTGCATCATTCTTATCCATATATTGCTTCAGCGGTGCCTCTAACGAGCCTCCCGAGGTGTTAGATGATGATGATGGTTACTGGTTATGCGGTCTTGATTGCCCCTGATTATGGTGAAATGGAGGATTTCCTCTACTGCCCC
Organism: Benincasa hispida; assembly: GCF_027475165.1. NCBI lineage: Eukaryota > Viridiplantae > Streptophyta > Magnoliopsida > Cucurbitales > Cucurbitaceae > Benincasa > Benincasa hispida. The sequence continues at coordinate 32,714,411 of NC_143488.1, read as the reverse complement.
CTTGATGGTTCGTTGGCCCCCCTAGGTTGGGATTGCCACCTCAATCGAAGTTAGGATGGTTCCTCCAGCCCGGATTGTAGATGTTGCTGAAGGGGTTGCTCTGGATAGCACACACCTGCTGAAGATTCAATGGGCATCCATCAGCTCCGTGAGCCCCTCCACAGTTGACGCAACTGATTGCGGCCACTTGAGCCGGCATAGCGGGTTGCGCTGATCGTGGAGCAATGGCTCCTTGATTAATTGCCGTTGATTGGAGGATCGAGGTCACCGTGGCCATCTAGGCGGCCAACATGGTCATTGTCTCGGCAGGGACAATGGCTGTTTCAGTTTTTCTTCTACCGGCACCTCAGCCTCTATATCCATCATCTATCCAGTCATCCATATTCCACGAGATGCGGTTGAAGATGACTTTGGCCTCTGTGTAAGTCTTGTCCATAACACCTCCCACCGCGGAGGCATCAGCAATAGCCTACGTTGCTCTGTTCAGGCCATTATAGAATGTTTCCATCAAGACGCAATCGGGAATCCCAATATGCGGGCAGTTTTTCACCAATCTTCTGAATCACACCTAGGCGGTGCTCAGGGTCTCATTTTCCTTCTGTTCAAATTTCAACACATCCTTTCGCCTTCTTGCATTGACAGCAGGTGGGAAGAACTTCTTCATGAACCGTTCCACCAACTGCTCCTATGAAGTGATCTCGTTGGGCTCCAATGAATAAGCCCACCTCTTAGCCTCGTCCCTCAAGGTGTAAAGGAATAGATACAATCTTATATTTTCTGGGGTGACGCCAGGTAGGGAGAAATTTTCGCACATTTCGACAAAACTGGTCAGGTGGGCATGTGGATCATCTGCAACATGACCAGCTTGATTTCAAAACGTGCATTCTCCTCCACAGTCGGCCGCGAGATTCCGGCGAAAAATTATACAGGCTGGGTGCTGCATAATTACGCATTGGGATGTTGCGATCAGCCGCTAGGAAGACAGGATCTTAAGCCGGTCGAACAGCCCCTTGGTTTGCCATTGACACCACGTTATCATTATTGTCTGCCATGCTGGCTGCCTTCTTTCGGCGAATTTTGTTCTGATGTACCCTTGCGGAGAAAGTTTGCTCGATCTCAGGGTCAGTTATGAATTTCGGTTCAGCACCAGGACTCATAAACCGTCAAGCTACTCTCTATGTTGAATAGCCAATATAATGAGATCTGTCCTGCAAAATACCAAAAACATAATCAAACAATAAACTGTTAACCATACTCCCCGGCAACGGTGCTATAAACTTGTAACGAATTTGGATTGATGATATGAATTGTTCACAATGATGCGATACTACGTCTATTTATACGTTAATTATGGATGTTCTTGTAGTATGCCATGCGTTGTCACAAATTTCCTTACAATGGAACCAAGTGTAATTCCACCGCAAGTTTCTCGATGTGATCCGAGGTCGAACACGAGGAATGGTTTAGGTTATTGCGGTACGTTCATGATACATGCAACCAAGTTTTCAATCTTTAAAATTGTGTTTATACAAGTATATAAATTGCAATAAAATAAAGGAAAACAGTAAAGATGCGATAAAAACATAAAAAGACAGTAAACCTAAACTAAATGATACAAGATATAGACTACATGTACAAGATGCTGGGAGTAAGGCTGGTTGTGAAAGTTATGCAAAGACATGGGTGCGGTGACAAGTCTTATGAACAGAATAGAAAGAGAAAGACAAATAATATAAACAGCACATGTTCTTAATTGAATTGAAGGTACAAATACTTTTCTGCACTTCTCTTGGCGTACACCTCTCAGTGATCGACCGTACTTCCACATGTCTGTGGTGAAATAGAGACTAACGTAATGAACGTAAGTTGCTTCCATATCTGGAAGTACTACTCGCTTTAGTTAACGCATTCTCCTGACCTTCTCTCGATAGATCAGAATGACACCTTCACTTATGCTCTCATAGGTGAAGATGCCGTCTAGCATGCTTTAGCTAAACGTATCTTTAATACAGATTAAGTTCTCAGTGATTCATATTGCTCATCAGAGGATTACGAAGATATCATGGAGAAAGTGATTGGTGGGTGAACGGAAATAAACAGAAAATGGTAAATGGAATTTATCGAAACATTTAATATTTCTACTAAACGTTTGATACATGGTGTGTGAATTAAGAGTTAAAGAAAACATGGATTACACAATGAAGGAGAGAGATAGAACAGATACAAATGTGCCAATGTCTTGACACAAATTCGATGGAGATCTGTTTGCCGAATAGGATGGATTTGATGGTAGGAAGAGCTTCCCTCTCAGGCTTGCTCTAACGGTAGCAGGGATCTTTGCATAGAGCTTCTGATTGGGTGTTGGCAGGTTGGATATGAGATTCACCTCTCGGCCTTATCTCGTCTTCTTCCCAGATTTCTTCTCTTAAGCACTCAGCTCAGCCTTCTCTCTACAATCTAGCAGCACATAGCCCCGTATCAAGTAGCATAGTTTTCTCTGAAATCCATGGGGTATTTATAGGTGCAGATCTTTTCCCTTGCTTTTGTACAAGCGCTTCTTGTTAGCGTCACACTTCCTCTTCTTCTCTTCCAACAATAATCTTTCCTCTTCTTCGTTCTTCTTCCTTTCTTCTTCTTCTGCCTCTCTCTCTTCTCTCTCGAACTCTTCTTCAAACTGCTCAGAGGCCAGCAATAAGTAGTGATCCTCTTCACATTTTCGGATCCCTTCAAGTTGGGCAAGCTCGTTATTGCTTCGCATCTCCTCAAATTCCATTCTTATTCTTCTATTCCGCTCTGTGATGATGAGCTTGCCCCACTCCATCTTTTTTTGCTTCTCTTCTTCTTCTTTTCTTCTTCTCTTCTCCTCTTCCAATGCTAACATTAAACGTTGAGGGTTCGATGCTAGACCCTTGCGGCGCACTCTCCCTGTGACACCGCATTAGGGGGGTTCCCTCTATTTCTTCTCCTTCGTCTGTCGCAACCAACTATGCTGATTCAGGTTTCGGCGGCTCCATCAACTGTGCCATTTCCCCCCTGTCCTCCCTTATGGAGGTCGATTCTCCATTCTTCTCGGGGCTTGCAGCCCTCTACTTTGGTTTTTCTTCTTCTCTCCGGTGCCACTTCTCCTTTTAGTGCAATATTTTCTCTTCTTTCTCCTTCTTCTCGGCCTCTTCATCTTCGTCATCATCAGTTTTCTCCTTGTTCTTTCTTGATTTGTGATGATGTGACGACTCCGCCTTTCCGCCCTTCTTTCCTTTACTTTTCTTCTTCTTCTTGTCTTCCTTCTCGACCTCAGCTACCTTCTTTTTATCTTCCTTTTCGGCCTCAACAGCCTTCTTTAATCTAGCTTCTTCTTCCTTCTCTGTCTCAGCTACCTACAACTCTTTCTTCTTGGCCTCTTCTGGTAGCCCCTCCCCTGCAACCTCCTCCATCGCAATGTCATGGGTTATTAACGCTATCTCTGCTTCTCCGGCCTCTTCAACTACGATCTCATTTTCTTCTCTTTCAATGATCGCAATTTCATCTTCTTCCATTTGCGAAGTCTCATAAAAAATCTCTACGATGATGGTAGCCTTCGGAGTCTCTGGGACCAGACCATCATTCCCTTTTTCTTTTTCAACCACCACTTCTTCCACCACCACTACTCCCTCTTTTATTGTTTTTTCCGCCCCAACCACCGCCTCCTCCTCCATAGGCAGTGGCTGGTTTACAACCCCTGCCTCAGGCAGTCCACCTCCTTACTCCAAAGTGATTAGGATGTTGCCAAACACCTCCGTATCGTCACGCCTCTTTCGTTCACTTTCAGTGGAGACGGACGGTGTTGGCATGGGCATGCTCTCAATGCTTCCTCCTCTCTTGAATGTAGGAGGCCTAACGGCCAAAGGATTTCTCCGAGATCTTTTGGTGGGTCTGGGGACGGTACGGGCTTATACGGAAGCCTGCAACTGGCAGCCAGGAATGCTGCCTCTCGCATGGCTGCTTGGTCAGGGATGGAAGGTGAAGCAGGTTGGGTTGATGTTTGGTCGGCCATGGAAATGGATTGGAAGGTCTGGTCAACTTCGAGATTTTGGGAGAAGAACAGGGTTCTAAAAGCAAAATGTTTAGGGTTTCAATTTGCTGATAAAGAATTTCCAAAGACGGGGAAGGGGGTATTTGTAGGTTGGGCCGTGGTGGGGCCCAATGCGATTTGTGCAGCGACTGACCTCGAGCAGCTCAGCAGGCGCGTCGCGCATTTATGGAATTTTTAGAAAAAGCGTTCTTTCATCTGCCAAGCCATAATTGCTTGGGGATACAAATCGATTGGACTTCTTCCCGAATTACCAGACAAAATTTTCTTTAATATTTTATTTGAATGGACGCATGATAAGTTATAATGCATTGTGTTCAATAAAGCAACTGTATCTTTGTAGAGGACGGGCAATAGCGCATATATCCCCGCAACACACCCCTTAACCAACGCATTTCTGGAGGATACCTCGACATAGTGCATTTGGCTAAGAATGGTCAAAGGACATATACGAGCGCAACACACCCTTCAACTCAATACAGTTGAGTTAGGTGATCATAGTGCATTCCTAGTAGGTTTGGGATGCATCCATTGTCATCTTGCTTTCTTGTTGTTAAATGTTTTATTATTGTAACTTAAATTTTACACATCGGTATTATTATTATTATTTATTTATTTTAGATGTTTTCTTTATGACTCAATCATTCACAATTTAAAGCACATACGCTGACTACAGAAAAACTCAAAGAATTAAAGACAAGAATGAATTAAATGAACAGAAGTAAATGAAGAATTAAATTCGAAGAGTCAAAATTTGAATTAAATGAATCATTAAAACTGAGTTCAGAAATCAAAGAAGGAATTCAATAAAGCAGAGTAAACGTAGTATTGAGATATGGACCGAAAATTTTTGCGTTGTCTCTGATGATCACAATCCACATCTCCACAGGCGGTCAGGCTTGCCTGCTCAATGTCTTCATGGACATTGCTCTTTCCCTATTGATCCTGGGGCTTCAGAATTGCTGGGCAGTGTTCCAGGTGTCCGACTTTTCAACTTAGAGGCTAGCTGGCTCACTTGGATCTCCAGATTCCTTATAGAGGGCACTTGCGCTTTCATAACTGCATCATTCTTGTCCATGTACTGTTTCAGCAGCGCCTCTAATGATCCTCCCGAGGCATTAGATGATGATGATGGTTGTTGGTTCTGTAATCTTGATTTCCCCTAGTTGTGGTGAAATAGAGGATTTCCTCTGTTGCCTCCCTGATGGTTCATTGGCCCCCCCTAGGTTGGGATTGCCACCCCATCCGAAATTAGGATGACTCCTCCAGCCCGAATTGTAGGTGTTGTTGAAGGGGTTGCTCTGGATAGCACACACTTGCTGAAAATTCAATGGGCATCCTTCAGCTCCGTGAGCCCCTCCACAGTTGACGCAACCAATTGCAGCCACTTGAACCGGCGCAACGGGTTGCACTAATTGTGGAGCAATGGCTCCTTGATTAATGGCCATTGATTGGAGGATTGAGGTTACCGTGGCCATCTGGGCAGCCAACGGTCTCATTCTCTTTTTATTAAAAGTTCAGCACTCCCTTTCATCTTCTTGCATTGACACCCGGTGGGAAGAACTTCTTCATAAACCGCTCAAACAATTGCCCCCATGAAGTGATTTCATTGGGCTCTAGTGAATAAGCCCACTTCTTAGCCTCATCCCTCAAGGTTTATGGGAACAAATATAACCTAATATTCTTTGGGGTCACACCAGGTAGGGAGAAATTACCGCACATCTCGACAAAGCTGGTCAGGTGGGCATGCGGGTCTTCACCTTGCAGACCCCCAAACTACCCTGCATTCTGAACCATTTGTAACATGACCGGCTTGATCTCAATGCGCGCATTCTCCTCGATAGTTGGCCTTGAGATTCCAGGCGAAAAATCGTACAGGCTGGGTACCGCATAGTTTCACATTGGGATATTGCAATCGGCTGCCAGGAATATGGGATCCTGAGCCGGTCGAATGGCCCCTTGATTCACATCTGGCACCGCGTTATCGTTATTATCTGCCATGCGGCTGCCTTTTTTCGCCAATTTCTGTTCTGACGTAACCTCGCGTGAAAGGTTCGCTCGATCTCAGGGTCAACTACGAATTCTGATTTAGCACCAGGATTCATAAACCGTCAGGTTGCTCTCCACGTTGAACAGCCAGTACAATGAGATCTATCCTTCAAAATACCAAAAAACACTCAAACAAGATACCGTTAACCAAGTTCCCCGGCAACGACACCATAAACTTGTTGACTCAGAAGGTATGCATGATATTAAATTCTCAAAATGATGCGATACTACTTCTATTTATGCGTCAATTAGGAATATTCATGTAGTATGCTCTACGTTGTCACAAGTTTCCTTACGATGGAGCGAAGTGTAACTCCACCGTAGGTTTCTCGGTATGATCCGATGTCGAACACGGGGAATTGGTTTTCGGTTATTGCGGTATGTTCATGGTATATGCGACTAGGTTTTCAATTCTTTATAAAGGGGTTTGTACAAGTATGTAAATTGCGGTAAAATAAAGGAAAGTAGTAAAAATGCGAAAAAGCATAAAAATACAATAAACCTAAGCTAGATGTTACAAGATACAGACTTCATGTACAAGATGCTAGGATTAAGGCTGGCTGTGAAGGTTGTGCAAAGATGTGGGATGTGGTGACAAGTCTTATGGATAGAATAAAAAGAGAAAGATAAGTATTACAAACAACGCAAGTTCTTAATTGGATTGAAGGTAAAAATACGATTCCACTCTCCTCTTGGCATACACCTCTCAATGATCGACCGTGTTCCCCATATGTCTTTGGTGAAACAGAGTCTAACGTAATGAACGCAAGGTTGCTTCCATGTCTGGAAGTACTACTCGCTTTAGTTAACGCACTATTTTGACCCTCTCTCAATAGATCAAAATGACATCTTCACTTCTGCTCTCACAGGTGAAGATGCCATCTAGCATGCTTTAGCTAAACGTATTTTATAACTTTAATAGAGATTAAGTTCTTGGTGATTCATATTGCTCATTAGGAGATTAAGAAAACATCATGAAGAAAGTGACTAACGGGTGAATGGAAATAGACAGAAAATGGTAGATGTAATCTATCGAAACATTTAATATTTTTACTAAGCGTTTGATACATGATTTGTGAATGAAAAGGTAAAGAAAATATGAAATACAATGCAAGAGAGATAGAACAGATACAAAAAAGTGCCAATGTCTTGGCACAAATTTGATGAAGATCTACTTGCTGGATCGGATGGTTTCGATGGCAGAAAAAGCCTCCCTCTCAGGATTGCTCCACCGGTAGCAGGGATCTCTACACAAAGCTTTGATCGGGTATATTACAGGTCAGATCTGAGATTCACCTTTCGACTTTATCTTGTTCTCTTCCCATATTTCTTCTATTCAGCACTCAGCTCAGCCTTTTCTCTCTAAAATCTTATAGCATTTAGCCCCGTATCTAGTAGCATACTTTTCTCTAAAATCAATAGGTTATTTATAGGAGTAGATCCTTGAATCCGGCCTTGTGGTCCCCACTTGATGGTTATGGTAATTCTGCAGATGGAGGGATATTATTCCTTCTGTTATGCAATCAGACCATCAATTCTGCACAACCGTTAGTTGTACACGTGTCACAATCCTCCGCTCTCGCATTGCTCAGTTGCATCTTTCGATCATAGGTTCGCATGCGGTGTTTTTTTTATTACCGCATGCGGTCAAAGAATAACTCTGGACCGACTGTCGCCTTACGCCGTCACTTCGATAATCGTCTCTTTATGGTTGATCGATGGGCGCAATTGTGACATAGATGCATTGATTAGTTTCTCATGAGCCTTGAGCGCAAGCGGTGACTTGGCCTCCTGCAAAACAGAGTAAAATTTGGATTGTCTTCCATCTTTTTGGCGTTAGTGGGTGTAATCGCAAACATTTATAATTATTGTCATACTAGGTTAATTTTCATACAATTGGCGCATAATTACTAACTTTTGGTTGCAATATCTAGATAAGGTGGCATAAATAACTTATATTTCTACAAGTTATCAGTTATCAACTCACACCAAGTATAACGAGAACGCAAGTTTCTCGGGTGATCCATAGTCGAACTCAGGGACTTGTAGCTAGACGTATGCAGTAATGTGTTGGCGGCGGTTGAATAAAAGAATGATGGAGGGTATAAGCTATAAACTATTCCTACTCCTAACTAACAGACAACGGAATGAGAAGTATGAATGAGAGGTGATAACTTATAGAAATACATGTTATTTATACTGTGTTATTTAGATATTGCGGCTAAAAGAAAGAAAAGTTACGTCGATAGTATGGAAATTGGCTAAGAAATGCGAGAATTATAAATTGTCATGAATACACCTGCTGACACCATTGCAATGGTAGAATAGAATGTCTCAAGTCTGTTTTGCAGGAAATCAAGTCACTGCATGCGTTCATGGCTCAAAGACAAACTGAACAACACATCTACGTCACATTGCGCCTGTCACTCAAGAATGAGAGATGATCAATGTAATGACGGCGCATGCAACAATCGATCAAGACTTTGCGATCAACGCAATTTCAACCGCATGCGGTAATAAAAAACAACACCGCATGCGAGCAAACGATCGAAGATGTAAAGAGCAACGCAATTGCGGAGGATTCAGACGCATGTACAGCTATCAGTTGTGTATTTCTGATGGGATTGATTGCATCACAGAAGAAATATTCACTACACCATTTTAGGAACTTCCTTAACAATAAAGTGGGGACCACAATGCAAAGAGTCAAAGGTTCGCCTATAAATAGCTTCTACAATTCCATTGAAGAATTATACTCGATACGGGAGACTTGATACTTGTATATTCTAGAATACACAGAAACGTGTATATACTGATATGACAGAAAGACTGGTCTGAAGTGATTTCCAGAGAAGATCCGGGAAGAATCCAAGAGACAAGGCCGAGAGGTGAGTCTCCGGGAAAAGAATCCTTTCAATCCCCGCCGTTGAAGCTCTGTACGTAGGTCACTTCTACCAGAAGAGCAAGCCTGAGAGGGAAGCTCTCCTCTTCATCCATTCCACATACCGGCAAGCAAAACCTCCGTCCAAATCTGTGTCAAGATGTTGACACTATTCTATATCTGTTTCTATCTCTTTTTCATCACTTGTACTCATCTTCTTTACTCTATCATTCGCACCATGTATCATACGCTTAATCTTAGTATTAATTGTTATGATCATTTCCATTAAGCAAGTAAATTAATCTGTGTTAAGGAAATAATTATGTTTAGCTAAAGCATGCTAGATGAAATCTTCACTTGTGAGAGCAGAAGTGGAGATGCTATTCCACCTATCGAGAGAGGGTTGGAAGAATGCGTTAACTAAAGCGAGAAGTAATTCCAGAGATGGAAGCAACCTTGCATTCATCACGTTCATCCCTGTTTCACCATAGAGATATGGGAACGCGACCGATCACCGAAAGGTGTACGCCAAGGGAAAGTGGAACCCTAGTTGCATCTTTAATGCAATTAACAAACTTGCGATATTTTTACTGTTTATTCTTTCTATTTCTGATTCATCCATAAAGACTTGTCATCGCATACCACGATCCTTTGTATAACTTCACAGTCAGTCTCGACCTCAGTATCATGTATCGTGTATCTTGTACCTTGTATCATGTTAGCTTAGGATTTTATTTTATCAACGCAATTTATGTTTATCGCAATTTAAATTCATGTACAAACCAAATCTTTTATTAATTGTAAAACCGGTCGCATGTATCACAAAAGTAACACAGTAACAAAAACAATCCCTGTGTTCGACCTCGGATTATTCTGAGAAACTTGCATTGAAATTATACTTGGTTTCAGCGTAAGGAAACTTGTGACACGCATTACTCTATTGCATACTACAAGCATATAGTTAACAATGCATATTTAGAAGTAGTATCGCATAAAGTGTGCATAAACTAATAAACAATTTTATGTTATCAAGTTTATGGCACCATTGTCGGGAACATTAACTTGCATTACATTCATCCATGAGTAGTGTGAATAAGTGTTTCATAGCATAAGACAAATTTTATGTTACCAAGTTTATGGCAACGTTGCTGGGGATTGGTAAAGGTTAGTGTTGAGTACGTTTGTGATATTTTGCAAGATAGATCTCTTTATACTGGTTGTTTATCGCGAAGAGAAGTTTGACAGTTTATGAGTACTGGAGTGATCCAGAAATTCTAAGTTGACCCAGAGATCAGGTGTATTTTTCGCGCAAGAGCACATCAGGACCGAATTAAGCAGAGAAGAAACATGGCAGATAATAACGAGGCACCTGAAGCAGATCAAGAGGACAATTGGCCAGGGCAAGACCCTGTATTTCTTGCTGCTAATCGCAACATCCCTAGAGGAACTATGCGGTATCGAATTTTTATAACTTCTCGCCCAGAATTTCAAGACCCATGGTTGAGGAGAATGTAAGTTTTGAGATAAGGCCGATTATGCTTCAAATGATCCAAAATGCGGGACAATTTGGAGGTTTACAAGGAGAAGACTCGCATGCTCATTTGACTAGCTTTGTATACATGTGCAACTCATTTTCCATACCTGGTGTGATTCCAGAAGGACTTAGATTGTATTCTTTCCTTACACTTTTAGGGATGAGGCAAGAAGGTGGGCTCAGTCATTAGAGCCAAATGAAATCAACGCATGGGATCAGTTGGTCGATAGGTTTATGAATAGATTCTTCCCTCCAGCCGTCAACACAAAAAGACGGAGGGATGTGTTGAATTTCGAACAGAGGGTTATGAAACTTTGAGCATCGCCTGGGTGCGATTCAAACAATTAGTGAAGAGTTGTCCGCACATCGGGATTCCTGATGGCATTCTGATGGATACTTTTTACAATGGCTTGGATCAACCAACGCAAGTAGTTGCTGATGCCTCCGCAGCAGGAGGATTAATGGACAAGTCGTATACGGAAGCAAAGATAATCTTAGATCGCATTTCGCGAAATACAGATGAATGGTTAGAAATCGAGTTTGAGGAAAGAGGTTTGGAGCAAGAAAAAGCAAAAGGTGCCATTGTACCAACTAATACATTCAACACCCTGGTAGACCAGATGACCACAATGACCTCGCTACTTCAGACTATGGCTATTCAGCAAAGACATCTCTCTCAAGGTTCAGCGCAAGCCAATGCGTTGACACACGTGGATGCAATGAATTGCGTTCAATATGGAGAGGGACATTCAGTGTCACACCCCCTCCCTAGCCTTAGCCCCCAAGACTTGGAAGGGAGCGTGAGGGTACACCAGTAGTATTCCAAGACAACATTTAAATTTAACATTTCCCCCCTTATCTATTAAAGATTTCAACATGTTTACAACACTCTATCTAACTTTCATACACATAGTTCAATTTCCTATATTCTTTATTACATGATCTGAGTCGTGCCCTGAGAATTTACCAAGTCCTGGTGTGTTGGTGGTTAGCAGACTCCTTCCTAAACACTCCGCTTTGCTACCTGAGGAGGGATATACGAAAACATTTGGAAGAGTGTGAGCTACTAAGCCCAGTGAGTGGTTCTTTTAAAATAATATTCACTTTGCAAAACATATTTTTGGGAAATCAATCACATAACCACAATTCCAGTAATTTATGCATGATCATGTGTACATTCATTCAATCATCATCCTCCAATACCATGCTATACGTGGCATGTTCATATCATGGACATATTATCAATCATAACAACTTTTTATGGAAACTTTCCTATAACCCTCTTTTCCCGCCAATGTGCACATCGACAATTCTTTTCCCGCTAGTCATGCTTAGGTAACTTGACTATATTTCCCGTCAGTCATCACCGACTATTATTTTTTGCCGACCGAGGGCGACTATATTTTCCTGCCAAGCTTCTTTTATTAAGCATGCTAACTTATGTAGTCCGGATATAATCTCAGTTTGCATAGAATTTCACAAACAATATAATGACAACAACATAACATCATTAGCATGCATTTTGCACTTACATATGCATCTATTCACATATCAATGTATAAAACTAAGTAAACACTCACCACAAGCAAGTTTTTCCACTAAAATCACCTTGAGAATACCTTCTTGAGAATTCCTCCATATCAATGGAAATTCCTCGATTAATACTTGTTATATCAATAAATAATGTCAAAATAGCCAAAATACCATTATATAAGGAAAATACCAACTTACCCTACACCAATTTAGCCAAAATCCAAAAATTAGACTCTTTAGAGGTTATTTGGACCGTGGTAAGCAGCTAGGCGTTTGAGTAGTAGGTAGGGTGAGCGTGTTGTGCTGCACAGAGGGTTGACGCATTGGCCGTGATTCGTCACATGGTGGGGGGGGGGGACAGCTATGCTGGGCTAGCGCGCGGGATGCCTCGAGCAAGGTGCGTGGACAGACGCAACGCTGCGAGGTGTGCGCGCAGGGTGTGGGCTGGCTATGCGTCCGGCTGACTCAATGCCTCACCAACGCAACCTTAATTTGGCAGCCTAATAACTCAAACGTAACTCTCTAAATATGCTCTCAACACAAGATTTATGTGATGGTATGAATGAATTCCTCTTGCCCAACCCCTCAATTATAGCCACTCCAAACTCACCCCATGGTGACAACTCAACTCTCCGGTAGTCATAAGTTTTCAAAGTTAAGGCGCATCCTCTCATTTCTCCATATATAGCGCTCTTGAACATGTCCTATTTCCTTACAGATAATACAGAATTTATAGGATTCTGCATTGTTAGAGTCATAGGTGGGTTGTTCCTCGAATTCAATCACGATACGTCGAGGAATATCCTTCTTTGCTGCACGTGCCCATTCTTGGTCCATCGTCAGTTCAGGCAATATGTTGTTACTTCCTGAACTCGAACCTCTGGCCAGTTCCCATCGATATTTTTCCTGGATCTCTCTTGTTTTTCTGAAAAAAGCATAACAATTTTTGCAGATATGGTCAACCTTGCCACACCCATAGCAATTTTCGATCCCTTTCAGACACAGATCGCTATGATTTTTACCACATTGTGGACATCCCATGTTAGTTCAAGATTCGACTAAATTTGCATTGTTCAAGGTAATAGGATATTCAGTATTATTGTTTACACTATTCTCATATCTTTTAGGGTTTTCCCCTGGGTTAGCGATGCGGTCTCCAGTTCACGTTCCGGAGTCATTCCACCACCAGTCTTGTCCGCTCGGATTCATTTCCTACAGTGGACATTATTCAGGTTATTACTTATTAATTTCTTTATTTTCACTTCCCCTTTCTCATGTTTTCCTATATCCACTTATTATTCCTTATTTCTTTTTCCTAACCTTTCCTGATTCCACTTTAGGTTTTCCTAGTATATTTCATTTTATTTATTCCTTTTTAGGTTTTGACCTAGCCTAACTTCTAATATTATCTGGCTTCCCTACCTTAGGTAAGCCTTTTTCTGATGCCGCTTTGGCTTTAACCTATCCCTTTTTGCTTTATCATTTTTTTTTCTAGATTACTTTTATACTTATTCTAGACTCAACTTTTCTTAGGTTTTACGTAAACCTTTGCTCTGATACTAAGCTGTCACACCCCCTCCCTAGCCTTAGCCCCCAAGACTTGGAAGGGAGCATGAGGGTACACCAGTAGTATTCCAAGACAACATTTAAATTTAACATTTCCCCCCTTATCTATTAAAGATTTCAACATGTTTACAACACTCTATCTAACATTAATACACATAGTTTAATTTCCTATATTCTTTACCAAGTCCTGGTGTGTTAGTGTTTAGCGGACTCATCCTCCAGTTCCATGCTATACGTGGCATGTTCATATCATGGACATATAATCAATCATAACAACTTTTTAGGGAAACTTTCCTATAACCCTCTTTTCCCACCAATATGCACATCGACAATTCTTTTCCCGCTAGTCATGCTTAGGTAACTTGACTATATTTCCCGCCGGTCATCACCGACTATTATTTCCTGCCGACCGAGGCCGACTATATTTTCCTGCCAAGCACCTTTTATTAAGCATGCTAACTTATGTAGTCGGGGTATAATCTCAGTTTCCATAGAAATTTCACAAACAATATCATGGCAACAACATAACATCATCAACATTCATTTTGCACTTACATATGCATCTATTCACATATCAATGTATAAAACTAAGTAAACACTCATCGCAAGCAAGTTTTTCATCTAAAATCACCTTGAGAATACCTTCCTTAGAATTCCTCCATATCAATGGAAATTCCTCAATTAATACTTGTTATATCAATGAATAATGTCAAAATAGCCAAAATACCATTATATAAGGAAAATACCAGCTTACCCTACTCCAATTTAGCCAAAATCCCAAAATTAGGCTCTTTAGAGGTTATTTGGACCGTGGTAGGCAATTGGGCATTTGGGCAGTAGGCAAGCTGGGCATGCTGTGCTGTATAGGGGGTTGATGCATTGGGCGTGATGCATCGCACCGGGGGGGGAGGGGGGAGGGGGCAGTTACGCTACAGGATGCGTCAAGCGAGGTGCGCTGACGGACGCAGCATTGTGAGGCGTGCGCATAGGGTGTGGGCTAGCTATTTGTCCGTGTCACACCCCGCCCCCGACCACCCTCTTAGCCTAGAGAAGGGCATGACTGTAGCAGTTATCAACCCTTAGGCTGACACTTACTGCCTAAAAACTCTTGCGGAATAACTCTAATACCAAATACAAATTATTTGCAACGAGACGGCTTTAGGCCCACAATTTATTAACTTAGAAACTTAATATGTTTAGAGTATTTAGAACATTAGATTTACAAGTCCCAAAACCCACAAACCCTAGTCCCTATGAACAATAGTAACATGTGTACAATTTCAGAAAATAGTTTTATCTGAAATATAAAATTTTGCAGCATAAATATTTTCCAAGCGTAAATTATATAAAGTTGTTTTAAACATAAAACAATAAAAGCATTTCTCAAATCAAGTACTTTATAACGGGTAAAATAATCCCAACGCCAACTACTAGTCCAGAGAGAACCCTTTTTTTCAATCTCTGACTTTATTCACCTGTGGCCACATTAGGTACTACTGCTCAGATAAACATACTAATCTTAGATCTAACATACTTTACATGTAACACAACACAGCGGAATCGCTAAAAAACCTTTAGACACACATGAAGTGTAGTCCTGACATAACTCGGTTTGGAAAAATAACCTGATAGAGATATCACAACCAAAAACATATCCATGGGATTTACACAACCACGACATCTAGTGCTTACACAACCATAAACTATCCAGTACTTATAAAGACATTTACAATATAAACAGACACAATGTACAACTCCACCAACGTATGAAGCTTGATCTGGAAGCTTTTAGGAGAAGACAGACTTTGGCAGTTATCAGGCACAGGGAGCTCAGTCTCTACAGTGTTGGGTAGTTCCCTGGTCTGTAGACTCAACCTATTTCCTCTTGGCCTAAAGGAATAAAAATGAGATTCCCAACGGATTTGTCCAGAAATCCCTCGAACACAACGAATACAGATTCGTGCTTCTCTGCTACCCTCTACATTTCTCCTGAAATTAAACCTACTTCTAGTCATTTTTGGCACACAAATTCTTCATGAAAGTTATAGGAAAGCTTTCTAAACATACCCAATTGAGCTTCTAATCCAACCTGTACACCCCAGAATGTTCGAAAAACCAAAGAAAAGCAGAGATCCTTCTAATTTGCACGAAAATTTTGTGCTCTATTTTCCTTTTAAAAAACCATTAATTTAACATCAGATTTAACTCAAGCTTCCTTCATGAAATTTGTTAGAAAATAGATTAACTTTCAAGAAAATTAGGCCTCACCTCTTATTTCTTCTTGTGTAGCTCAAACCGACTAAAAAACCAGACATAGGTAGGTTGAACCCAAATTCTTCCATGGTTGCACTTGCATGAGCTTTTCCTCCCTTCTTCAACCTCCAACCTGCAACAACTTCTTCTTCCTCTTCCTTCACCCTCTCTCTTAAAATGCTCTAAAA
Source organism: Benincasa hispida (assembly GCF_027475165.1). NCBI lineage: Eukaryota > Viridiplantae > Streptophyta > Magnoliopsida > Cucurbitales > Cucurbitaceae > Benincasa > Benincasa hispida. Next base: position 32,698,341 of record NC_143488.1, on the reverse strand, counting down.
ATATAATGGGAAATGATGGAGAAATGGGCTGAAATGAGTGGGTTCTCACTTTAAACCCTAAGCACCGAATGGGTTTCCAATTTCTTTCATTTTCTTTTTTCTTTTTTTTTCCCTTTTCCCTTTCCCTTTTCTTTTCTTTTCTTTTCTTTTTTTTTTCTTTATTCCCTTTCTTTTATTTTCTTTATTTATAAATTCCAAAATTAATAAAGACAACTTCAACCAAAAGCTTTGCCATTTTCTTCAACAATGGAACAACAATAACTTAAATCCAACATCCTACAATGTATGACAAGAGCAAATAATCCAAGAAAAGTCTCGGGTTTACACCATCGACTTAGGCAAGTAGGATTAACCGCTTGTGGGGGGGATGCCATTGCGATAACTCTGAAAAACTCTTTCAATTAGCATCCCCATATCTATGTTTAATTGCTTTCTTTACAACTTTTATTTACTGCTTTCTAAATTGCATTATTTACTGCTTATTAGAATTAGCCTTTAATGCTTTATGAATTTACCTTCGATTTAATTCATTTGTGTATTTCCATGTCGTGTTAAATTCTTTAGTTTGTATGCATTAGTAGTGCTGTTCTTAAAAATTTCTGTGAATGACTGAATATAACACCGTAAAGTCTTCCTGACTTGGGTTATTGATGAATTGAAAAGGAAAAGTACAAACTGGTATGCAACACAATGATGGGTGCATTTTGTGATAATAAGATACACTTTACGTCCATTCTACTCAAATGCATCATGTTGAGGGGTGTGTTGCGCTCGTATGTATTGTTAGCCCATTCTTAGCGAAAACGCACTATGTGGAGGTAGTGTTGCACTGGTAGAAGTACCGTGCACCCATCCTCCAGAAATGCGTTGAGTTAAGGGGTGTGTTGTGATGATACATGCATTGTTGCTCGTCCTCTGCAAATATGCATTTGCATTAATGGAAGCGTAGTGTTAATTTTTAATCGTGTACCCATCTGAATCAAATACAAAAGACAACTTCATTATTTTTTTTTTCTATGTATAGAAGCTAATTCTTTGATTCTTTGTACATGCTAACATTTTGTATTGCGTTATTTGTAATTCTTTGTATACTTGGTTAATTTTTAATACAACAGAGTAGCAATTCTTTCCATATGCCTTAGCCTCTTCTTTATCATCCTTTGTCATTATTTGCGATATTCTTGATCTTTTATTTTGCGTTATTCATTGCCCTGCCATGATGAGTTATATGCACACTTAGTAGCATTTCCCACACTTTATATTTTCTGACTAACACTTAGTTAATTCGTTGCTATAGCACTATTTTACCTTTTATCCTTCAAAATTCTGCTCAAACCTTCTTTTCAAAATTTTGTCTAAGTATTTGTCTTTTCTGTCCAAACAACATAATGAGGACCTTGCGCATCTCTAAATTTGGGGGTGGGGAAGATCTGAGCAGATGTGGTCATTAAGAAAAATGCTTTCATCATTACCAAAAAAAAAAAAAAAATCATACAAAACTCCAATGTCAGCGCAAGGGAAAATTCCAAAAACAATCCCAACCTAATAAGAGTTAATTCGTGAAAGGAACTTGCTTATAGTTGGATGTTCGCATGACACCTGTGGTAGCAAGCCAAAATGAAGGTGGGTTTCCAAGAACGACGCAATATGAAAAAAAAAATTGAGAAGAGGAAAAATAAAAGAATATAAGAGACAACTCCTCTGACCAACAAAAGTTATACTTAGCTCAAATTCAAGAGTTAAAGTTGAGATTGGCATACAACCGTAGTTGGATGTTTGCATGACACCCGTGGGAACAAGATAAAACGAAGATTATAACCATGATCAACAGTCTCTAAATGAATGACGCAAATTTGACCACCGCATCCAGACACATCAAGTTGTTTTTGCAAGAAGAGGTAAACATGCTTTTTAAAAACGAGAAAAGCATTTTTTTAGTAGAAATTTGTTGTATAGAAGAATAAAGTAGGGCTTTGTTATGAATTATCAAGGATAGAAGGAAATTGCGTTGTTAAGTAATGTGCCTAGGTGGAGCATTCGGAGCAACCAATCGATGAAAAATTTAAGATAGGAATTGTGTAATACCCTAACCCTAATTTGGAAGGCATGAGGAAATAGGATATAAAAACAAAAAAATATAATAAAATTATGAGGAATTTAGACGCGGGAAAACCAAGATAAATGAATTAAGTATGGAATAACGCAATGGTTTAAGTATTGTCTACGTGTTGCGAAGGGCATGCAGTGATGGAAGCGTTGGACCAAACAACTGTCCTACGCGTGATGCCAAGCAAGAGTGAAGAGAAAATGGGAGAGAGCGACACTAGCGAGATTGAAGAGAGAGAGTGACACTAGCGAGAGTGGAGGCAGTGAGAGAATGGGAGAGAGCGAGATTGATTTGAGCGAGAGAATAGAAGAAAGCGAGATTGGTTTGAGCAAGAGAATGGGAGAGAGCATGATTGGTTGCAGTGAGAGAATGGGAGAGAGTGAGATTGGTTGCAGCGAGAGAATGGGAGAGAGCGAGATTGATTTGAGCGAGGGAACGGGAGAGAGCGAGATTGGTTTGAGCGAGAAAATGGGAGAGAGCGAGATTGGAAAAGAACGAGAGTTTGAACGAGAAAGTAGGAGAGAGCGAGATCTGCCGGCAAGAAAGTGGGAGAGAGTGAGAGCCATGAGAGTGAAGCCAGTGAGAAAGTGGGAGAGAGCGAGAGCCACGATAGCAGAACCAGTGAGAAAGTCGGAGAGAGCGAGAGCCACAAGAGTGGAGAGAGCGAGATTGAACAGACGCACGCATTTTAAAGGGGCTAGACGCGTTCATTAATAATTTGGATAATTAATTCGAAAATTAAGTGGTTGATGTGGCAAGGGAGATTTCATGCAGAAAGACTTAAGGAAGTAGTGTACGACTAAGATTACATGCAAATTAAGGTAATTTTGGTTGGCAAACTCAGAATTAGACAACTCAAAATTCGGTTAGCCCAAGTTAGCGTGGGTAGCTTAAGAAGAAGCCATTTGTATGGTGAGTTGTCGCACAGAAAGGAGCTGGGAAAAGCTATAAATAGGAGGCCCCGGCTGAAAGTTAAACTCATTCCAAAACAAATTTCAGTAGTAAAAATCCTATAGAGAGAGTGAGTTTTTAGTGAATAGACTGCCGTTGGTCTAGAAGGAAGGAAATTCGAAGGAGGTGCTGCTCAAACTCCAATTTGGTCTGAGGGAAGATATTAACGAGTAAATTGCATTAGGAGGATTTGCTGATGGTGAGTGGTTACTATGTGTTGTTTTGATTTATGTATGTATATGTATATATGAGCCTTGTACGTAGAGGGTAATGTCAAATGTGCATGAGTAGGGATGCATGATTTTTGTTGTGATTGTCACGATATTGCATGTTATATTGTGATGGAATCTAGAATTATACTCGAGATATGGTTAGTATACTTGAAAAGGGTACTTGCCAGGAAAATATGGTCGACTTCGGTTGGCGGGAAATGATAGTCGGTGACGACCGGCGGGAAAATATGGCCAAGTTACCTAAGCATAACTAGCGGGAAAGAAATGGTAGATGTGCACATTGACGGGAAAATGGGGTATAGGGAAAGTTTCCATAAAATTGTTGTTGGGTTGTTGTGTTGACAGTAGTTGACCGTTAACAGGAAATAATTCAGCGGCTTGGCTGAGGAAATGAATTTGAAATGGTATTATTGTGTTGTTGATTGCATGCTGTTTTCCCCAAAAGTTTATTTTTGATAAGCCAAGGTTTCGTTTATAAGAAAATATACCACTCACTAGGCTTATTAGCTCATGTTTTCTTATATCCCCCCTAGGTAGCAAAGTAGAGCGTTCGAGGAGGAGTCCACCACCCACCACCACCATTTCAGGATTTGGTACACTCTCAGGGCACAGCTCAGACCATGTAACAAAGAATAAAGAGAAAATCTACTTATATGTATAGAGGGGTAGAGGGAACACTGTAAATTTATTAAAATTTGTAATAAATATGGAGGGAAATATTGAACGTGAGTATTGTCTTAGCATGCTATTAGTTACCCTCACGCTCCCTTCCCGGTCTTGGGGTTGAAGGCTTGGGATGGGGTGTGACAAATTGAACATTATTGTCTTAGCAGAAGATATTCTTAAGGACAAGAATATATCTAAATTTGGGGGTGTGATAACTTGTAGAAATACAAGTTATTTATACTATTTTATTTAGATATTGCGGCTAAAAGAAAGAAAAGTTGCGTCGATAGTATGGAAATTGGCTAAGAAATATGAGAATTATAAATTGTCATCAATACACCCGCTGACACAATTGCAATGGTAGAATAGAATGTCTCAAGTCTGTTTTGCAGGAAATCAAGTCACCGCATGCGTTCATGGCTCAAAGACAAACTGAACAACGCATCTACGTCACATTGCGTCCGTCACTCAAAAATAAGAGACGATCAACGCAATGACGGCGCATGTGACAATCGATCAAGAGCTTTGCATTCAACGCAATTTCAACCGCATGCGGTAATAAAAAACAACACTGCACGCGGGCAAACGATCAAAGATGTAAAGAGCAACGCAATTGCTGAGGATTCAGACGTGTGTACAACTGTCAGTTGTGCATTTCTGACGGGATTGATTGCGTAACAGAAGGAATCTTCACTCCACCATTTCAGGAACTTCTTTAACAATAAAGTAGGGACCACAATACAAAGAGTCAAAGGTTCGCCTATAAATAGCTTCTGCAATTCCATTGAAGAAATATACTCGATACGGGAGACTTGATACTTGTATATTCTAGAATACACAGAAACATGTATATACTGATCTAACAGACAGATTGGTCTGAAGCGATTTCCAAAGAAGATCCGGGAAGAATCCAAGAGACAAGGCCGAGAGGTGAGTCTCCGGGAAAAGAATCCTTTCAATCCCCGTCGTTGAAGCACTGTACGTAGGTCACTTCTACCATAAGAGCAAGCCTGAGAGGGAATCTCTCCTCTTCATCCATTCAACATGCCGACAAGCAAAACCTCCGTTCAGATCTGTGTCGAGATGTTGACACTATTCTGTATCTGTTTCTATCTCTTTTTCATCACTTGTACTCATCTTCTTTACTCTATCATTCACACCATGTATCAGACGCTTAATCTTAGTATTAACTGTTATGATCATTTCCATTATCATCTCTTTGTCTATTCTAGTTCATCCATGATTCACTTTCTCCATGATGTTTTCTTAATTCCCTAGGTAATTAGTAAGAATTAAGCAAGTAAATTAATCTGTGTTAAGGAAATAATTATGTTTGGCTAAAGCATGCTAGATGACATCTTCACCTGTGAGAGCAGAAGTGAAGATGCTATTTCGCCTATCGAGAGAGGGTTGGAAGAATGCATTAACTAAAGCGAGAAGTACTTCCAGAGATGGAAGCAACCTTACATTCATCACGTTCATCCATGTTTCACCATAGAGATATGGGAATGCGGCCGATCACCGAGAGGTGTACGCCAAGGGAAAGTGGAACCCTAGTTGCATCTTTAATGCAATTAACAAACTTGCGATATTTTTACTGTTTATTCTTTCTATTTCTGATTCATCCATAAAGACTTGCCATCGCATACCACGATCCTTTGTATAACTTCACAGTCAGTCTCGACTTCAGTATCATGTATCATGTATCTTCTACCTTGTATCATGTTAGCTTAGGATTTTATTTTCAACGCAATTTTATTTTAACAACACAATTTAAATTCATGTACAAACCAAATCTTTTATTAATTGTAAAACCGGTCGCATTTATCACAAAAGTAACACATTAACGAAAGCAATCCCTGTGTTCGACCTCGGATTATTCTGAGAAACTTGCATTGGAATTATACTTGGTTTCAGCGCAAGGAAACTTGTGACACGAATTTCTCTATCGCATACTACAAGAATATAGTTAACAACGCATATTTAAAAGTAGTGTTGCATAAAGTGTGCATAAAATAATAAACAATTTTATGTTGTCAAGTTTATGGCGCCATTGCCGGGGACATGAACTTGCATTACATTCATCCATGAGTAGTGTGAATAAGCATTACATAGAATAAGACAAATTATAAGTTACCAAGAGTAGAGACACGACAACTATTGACGCGTAGTAAATGGATGGAAAATAGATAAAACATGAGGATGTCTTCATTGCAGCCCTTAAGATTTACCGCAAGGGCAACCTCAACCAACACAAGCTATGTGATCATGCTACACACACTAGAACCTAAATCTAGGATGTATGCGATGTGTATGCAACAGGGTCGAGATGACCGCATACCGCAACCGCATCCTACTTCTTGGATGCATCCATTGTCACACCCCGCCTAAGACCACTCTCTTAGCCTAGACAAGGGCGTGACTGCAGCAGTTATCAACCCTTTGGCTGACACTTACTGCCTAATAACTCTTGCGAAATAACTCTGTGTCACACCCCCTCCCTAGGCTTAGCCCTCAAGACTTGTAAGGGAGCGTGAGGGTACACTCTATCTAACTTTCATACACATAGTTCAAGACAACATTTAAATTTAACATCCCCCCCTATCTATTAAAGATTTCAACATGTTTACAACATTCTATCTAACTTTCATACACATAGTTCAATTTCCTATATTCTTTATTACATGATCCGAGTCGTGCCCTGAGAATTTACCAAGTCTTGGTGTGTTGGTGGTTAGTAGACTCCTTCCTGAATGCTCCGCTTTGCTACCTGGGGGGGATATAAGAAAACAATTGGAAGAGTGTGAGTTACTAAGCCTAGTGAGTGGTGCTTTTAAAATAATAATCACTTTGCAAAACATATTTTTGGGAAATCAATCACATAATCACAATTCCAGTATAATTTATGCATGATCGTGTGTACATTCATTCAATCATCATCCTCCAGTTCCATGCCATACGTGGCATGTTCATATCATGGACGTCTTGTCAATCATAACAACTTTTTATGGAAACTTTCCTATAATCCACTTTTCCCGCCAATGTGCACATCGACAATTCTTTTCCCTCTAGTCATGCTTAGGTAACTTGACTATATTTCCCACTGGTCATCACCGACTATTATTTACCACCGACCGAGGCCGACTATATTTTCCTGCCAAGCACCTTTTATTAAGCATGCTAACTTATGTAGTCCGGGTATAATCTCAGTTTCCAGAGAAATTTCACAAACAATATCATGGCAACAACATAACATCATCAACATTCATTTTGCACTTACATATGCATCTATTCACATATCAATGTATAAAACTAGGTAAACACTGACCGCAAGCAAGTTTTTCCACTAAAATCACCTTGAGAATACCTTCCTGAGAATTCCTCCATATCAATAGAAATTCCTCAATTAATACTTGTTATATCAATAAATAATGTCAAAATAGCCAAAATACCATTATATAAGGAAAATACCAGCTTACCCTACTCCATTTTAGCCAAATCCCAAAATTAGACTTTTTAGAGGTTATTTGGACCGTGGTAGGCAGCTAGGCATTTAGGCAGTAGGCAGGGTGGGCGTGCTGTGCCGCACAGGGGGTTGACACATTGGGCGTGATTCGTCGCATGGTGGGGGGGCATCTACACTAGGCTAGCACGTGGGATGCATCAAATGACGTGCGCGGACGGACGCAGCGCTGCGAGGCGTGCGCATAGGGTGTGGGTTGGCTGTGCGTCCGGTTGACTCAATGCCTCACCAACGCAACCTTTGTTTCTTTTGATCTCCAATTAATTTGGCAGCCTAATAACTCAAACGTAACTCTCTAAATATGCTCTCAACACAAGATTTATGTGATGGTATGTCACACCCCCTCCCAGGCCTTAAACCCCAAGGTTGGGAAGGGAGCGTGAGGGTGACTAATAGCATCCTATGAAAATACTCATGTTCAATATTTCCCCCCCATATTTATTACAAATTTTAATAAGTTTACAACATTCCCCCTATCTATCTATACATATAATTAAATTTTCTTTCTATTCATGGTCTGAGTCGTGCCCCGAGAGTTTATCGAATCCTGAGCTGGTGGTGGTGGGTGATGGACTCCTCTTCGAACGCTCCGCTTTGCTACCTGGGGGGGATATAAGAAAACATTTGGAAAACATGAGCTAATAAGCTCAGTGAGTGGTATATTTTCTTATAAATGAAACCTTGGCTTATCAAAAATAAACTTTTGGAGAAAACAGCATGCAATCAACAACACATTAATATCATCTAAAATTCATTCCCTCAGTCAAGCCACTGAAATCATTTCCTGATACCGATCAACTACTATCAACATAACAACAACAATTTTATGGAAACTTTCCCTATACCCCATTTTCCCACCAATGTGCACATCAACCATTTCTTCCCTGCTAGTCATGCTTAGATAACTTGGCCATATTTTCCTGCCGGTCATCACCAATTATCATTGCCACCGACTGAAGCCAACCATATTTTCCCGCCAAGTACCCTTTTCAAGCATACTAACCATATCCCGAGTATAATTCTAGTTTCCATCATAATATAACATGCAATATCATGACAATCAGAACAGAAATCATGCATCCTTAATCATGCACATTTGACATTACCCTCTACGTACAAGGCGCATATATACATATACATACATAAATCAAAACAACACATAGTAACCACTCACCGTCAGTAAATCCTCCTAATGCAATTTACTCGTAAATATCTTCCCTACTCAGACCAAGTTGGAATTTGAGCAGCACCTCCTTCGAATTTCCATCCTTATAGACCAACGGTATCCTATTCACTAAAAACTCACTCTCTCTATACAATTTTTACTACTGGAATTTTTTTTGGAATGAGTTCAACTTTCAGCCGGGGCCTCCTATTTATAGCTGTTCCCAGCTCCTTTCTGTGCAACAACTCACCATCCAAATGGCTTCTCCTTAAGCTATCCATGCTAACTTGGGCTAACCGAGCTTTGAGTTGTCTAATTTTGAGTTTGCCAACCAAAATTACCTTAATTTGCATGTAATCTTAGCCGTACACTACTTTCTTAAATCTTCCTGCATGAAATCTCCCTTTGCCACATCAGCCGTTTAAATTTTCAAATTAATTATCCAAATTATTAATGAACGATTCTAGCCCCTTTAAAATGTGTCCATCTATTCAATCTCGTTCTCTCCACTCTCGTGGCTCTCACTCTCTCCGACTTTCTCACTGGCTTCGCTCTCATGGCTCTCGCTCTCTCCCACTTTCTCGCTGGCAGATCTCGCTCTCTCCTACTTTCTTGTTCAAACTCTCGTTCTTTTCCAATCTCGCTCTCTCCCATTTTCTCGCTCAAACCAATCTCGCTCTCTCACACTCTCTCGCTCAAACCAATCTCGCTCTCTCCCATTCTCTCGCTCAAATCAATCTCGCTCTCTCCCATTCTCTCGCTGCCTCTACTCTCGCTGGTGTCGCTTTCTCCAATCTCGCTGGTGTTGCTCTCTCCCATTTTCTCTTCACTCTCCCTTGCCATCACGCGTAGGACAATTGTTTGGTCCAACGCTTCCATCACCGCATGCCCTTCGCAGCACGTAGGCAATACTTAAACCATTGTGTTATTTCATAATTCATTTATCTTGGTTTTCCTACATCTAAATTCCTCATAATTTAATTATATTTCTTGTTTTTAATATCCTATTTCCTCATGCCTTCCAAATTAGGGTTAGGGTATTACATGGTATGAATGAATTCCTCTTGCCCAACCCCTCTATTTATAGCCATTCCAAACTCACCCCATGGTGACAATTCAACTTCCATTTGTCTCACTTTGGAGCTGCCAACCCTTAGTCTACTCAGCCTAGCCTTGAGTTATTTTCATCTCAGCTTGCCAGCCAAAATCTCACTTTTTACATGAAATCTCCTTTACCCACCTTCTACTTGGGGTGATAAGACTTCAATTGCATGAAATCTCCTTTGTCCACCTCCTACTAGAACTTTGTGTCATCCTCCTTTTGCCACCTAAATCACTTAAATACATATCATATTTCTCCATTTAAATTGATTAAGACTTGTGCTCATATACCATTGGCATCTTCCCTTGAAGTTTTCCATCAATTAGCCTTACCTTCTATCCTTAACGCATAGCAACTCACCTTTCCTTCATTAAAGTCCCACTTAGCCATCGAATGAGTCGGCCATCACCAACGCATAGGGTGGCTGCTCACCCTCGACGCATGGCTTGCTAGGTGTGCTTGCTCAGCCTACTAAGCATGGACGCACGGTGCTGACCATCGACACATGGGCGTGCTGTCTAGGCACTGCGCGCTTGGCCGCATAGGCACGCTCAGCCGCGTGGGCGTGCCTCGCTGCATGGGCGTGCACTTGGCTTATCGCATCGACGCATGGCTGCTCTGCAGACTTGGCAGCGTTCAATGAATAGGATGGCTTGCCCACTTGCCCGTTCGATGCATAGGTAGGGCGATCGGCATACACCATCGACGCAAGGGCTAAGCGCTTGACGCACGACCTGTGCGCTTGTCCTTGACACATGGGCTGCGTGCTTGGCGCATGGCCTGTGTGCTTAGCTTCAACGCCTGGCCTGCGCACCTAGCATGGTCACTTCAACGCATGCTTCCTGCCCGTGTCCGCATGGCTCATGTATACCTTTATGTTGGTTGTATGCAACCCTTAGCCATTTTTCAAGTCTTCTAGCTTCGATCCTCCATGCATTCTTGCGTCCAACATGTTTAAGCCCTTCATAGGCGTTTGGACCTTTGGTCACCTTTTTGGATAATTTTAATGTTTTCCACCCTTCGTTCCAATATCCTTACTTAGGATTTTTCTTCTCTATTTAACCTCTCACTTTAGATCTAGTGTTAAGGTCTTACACTCTGATACCAAAATATAACTTATATACAGCGGAATTTCTTTAGGCCAAAAATTTATTAATTTAGAAACATAACATATTTAGAGTCATTACAACACTAGATTTACAAGTCCCAAAACCCAAAAACTCTAATCCCTATATGAACAATAGTAACATGTGTACAATATTAATAGAAACCACCTAAACAGACGGGTTATAAATCTCTTTGTCCTTTAGTAGCATAGCAGATGCAGAGGTATCTTAAGAGGATTTTACCGCTACTTGTGTGTGTGGGGGGGGGGAAGGAAAATATTTGAAAACAGGGTGAGCTTGCACCCAGTAAGTGACTTAAGAAAGATAATCGATTCTCATGCAAAATCTCAATAAAGAGTTTAATTGAAATATAAGCTTCTACAGTACTTGTACAGCAGTATAAACATTTTCCAAGCATGAAACATATAATGCTATTTTAATCATAAAACGGTAAAACTATTTCTCAGTTGAGGATAACCCTACTGTGGGTAAAAACGATCCCAACATCAACTACTAGTCAAGAGAGAACCCTTTTGCTCAATCTCTTACTCTACCTATGTGCATGTGGCCATACTAAGTACCGTCATACCTTAGGTACTTCTATTCAGATACCTTCTCAATTGTCCTTTAGTATCTACGTTTGGTACCTTCTCAAGCGTCCTTCAGTACCAATAGATACCTTCTCAAAGTCCTTCGGTATCTAGTTGGGCGGATACCTTCTCAAATTTCCTTTGGTATAACACATATAAAAACATGGCTTTAAAGGTACTAATGCATGATAAGTATATTTAACACATATAAATCGCTTTTCAACATTTTCTCACACATGCATGCGTTTAAAACATAACTCATGGTTTGCTTGGAAATCACTTTGTAAAACTAGCTGGTATAAGAATAATCTTCTTTAAAACATGCTTTCTATAACACGTTGTAATCAAACATTTTAAGCAAATGTTTTAGTCAAAACGTTTTAGCCACTCACCTTTATTTCTTAGGAGTTTTTCACTCTAGTAGCTCCCTTTTCTACCTCGAGCTCCCTTTTCACCCCTGGAATCATGATTCAACTTACAGCTCAAATTACTCATAGTTATAAATCTTATTTTGAGATACTTTCTTCTAAAAAAATATTCTAAAATGTCTCAGGAATCGTACCTTAAACTTTGAGCCCAGAAAATCTTGTAGTTTGGCCGGAATCACAGAATCTGCAAGGCTGGCCCAAGCTTACCCGATAGCCTGGCCCTTCTGTCTTCTTTTCAGGTTCCAGCCTAATCCCTTCGATATTTTCCTCCGGCACCCTACTTTGAACACTAGACTCCCAGAGCTTTCAGGTGGCTTTGGAATCACTCCAAACGCACAAGTAAATTGGGAGAACTCCTCGTCCCAATTTGATGCTGCTTTCCAGACTTCACTGTCCAATGCGTCCTCTTTGAAATACTATGACCAACGCATGGATTTTGGCTCCAACGTAAAGTTTGCTCAACTTTCCCACTCTTTTTACGGTATTTTTGAATTGTGATCTAAAATTAAGTCTCTTGGCTCTATTTATAGGTGTCCAAACCTTCCCCAGAGTTGACACCACCTACTTAGCTGCATGGCCATGTGTTTCTCCCACACACTACCAACACATCATTTCAAGCCAATTCACTACCATTACAATTCAACTTAGCCATTGCAATCCAATTTAGCCATCGCAACGAGCTAACCATCACCAACGCATAGGGTGACCATCCATCCTCGACGCATGGCTCACTAGGCAGCATCGCACGGCTTGCTTAGCATGGGCGCATGGTGCTGGCCACCGACACATGGGCGTGTGGCATAGGTTGCTGCTTCGACGCATGGGCATGCGACATAGGCTGGCCATCGCTCGCTCGCTCGGCCGCATTGGCTGCACGCTTGGCTGCATGGCAGGGCACCTCAACGCACGGGTATGGCTACTTGACAGGGCACTCAACGCATAGGCGTGGCCACTCGACGCATTGGCAAAGCGTTTGGCCGAGGCTGCTTGACGCATTGCATGGGCGCTGGCCAAGGCTGTTCGACGTATGGGCTGGCTTTCAACGCATGCCTTCTCTACCCTTATGCCTTCCAACGTGTCATCTCCATTTTTCCTTCTTCAGCCGCATGCCATCATCAACACACCCTTCCAACACATTGGTCCCTTCCAATGCATCCCACACAAAATTCTATACTTAGCCAAAATTTCCAAATTTTCCCTAAAAGTTAAACTTCCAAATTTCCTCTTTTCTTCAAATCTCCACTCTTTTCTCTACCATTACATACTAATTTCCACATCAACCTACTCACCACACTAGTCTTAGTAGGGAACATACTTAAGTAGAGAAATTAGGATTTGGGGTTCACAGCCATTGTCCTCTCTGTAGGGTGCATACGCTGTGTAATAGCAAACAGAGCTTATTCCTAAGTTCCCCATTCTTGCTTATGCAAAGCTAATATTGCTCTCTCAAGCATCGATTCTAACCTAGCTCTCCCGAGTAGCTCTAAAGGTGTGATGGACACATACATAAGACAAGGTAACCATATAAACTTGGCTGACGCAAGATTATTCCTATCTCTAGTGAACAATAGCTTACATTGCTTGATGTGACCAACCACTTACCCTCCCGGGCAGTTAGTTGTTGCTGACTTTACTCATTGACAAGCATTGTGTCCGCCTATAGACAGGCATTGCTACAGCTTCACACTAAGCAAATAAGGTTTTCTTACACACTGGCACAACGCACACCTTCGAGGGTTTGCTACATGCTTCATATCTCTAATATTCATGATTAAGTATGCGATACTCTAGCAATCTCACTAAGTGATGCAATGAAAGTAAAGGATGCTAAGTAAAGAAAGATGGAGATGGAATCGAAGGAAACATAAAAATGCATTGAACACACAATGTACTAATTTCTTAATCCAAAATGTAATACGGTACAATAAAAGAAAAGAAGAGAAAATGAAATGACCAGCTGGAAGCAATATGTTGCTTCCAAAAGATGTGTGTCAAGGCTGACGGTGGTGCCATGGATGGGCGGTGGAGAAGACTCTCTCGAGATTTAACTCTGGCGAAAGCTCCATTCGTCACTCGAAATGGATGAAGGAGATGAAGAACTCTCAAGCTTACTTCTAATGTGTTCGTCTGGATCACAAGGATCTGCCCGAAGGCCGAAACTTGGATGATTTGAACTTCTGCTCATCGACTTCTATTTGTAGAGCTTGATCATTGATAACATGTAGAAATACAAGTTATTTATGTTGTTTTATTTAGATATTGTGGCTAAAAGAAAGAAAAGTTACGTCCATTGAATACAAATTGGCTAAGAAATACAAAAATTATAAAATGTCGTAAATACACCCACTAACACCATTGTGATGGTAGAATAGAATGTTTAAGTTTCTGTTTTGCAGAAATCAGTCACCGCATGTGTTCATGGCTCAAAGATAAAATAAACAACGCATCTACATCACATTGAGCCCATCAATCAAGAATGAAGAGATGATCAATGCAATGGCGGCGCAAGCGACAATCGATCAAGAGCTCTAGCGATCAACACAATTACAACCGCATGCGGTAATAAAAAACAATGCATGCAGCGATAGATCGAAGATGTAAAGAGCAATGCAATTGCGGAAGATTCTGACGAGTGTACAACTGTTAGTTATGCATTTATGACAGATTGATTGTGTAACAGAAGGAATTTCTCATTCCGCCATTTTAGAAACTACCATAACTATACAGTGGGGACCACATATACAAAGAGCCAAGCCTTGCCTATAAATAGCTTCTTCAAATTCACTGAAAAACATACATGAATACATAGAGACGTGCATATACTGATTCTGAGAGAGAGGCTGGTCTGAAGCGACTATCTAGAGTAAATCCAGGAGAACCACGAGACAAGGTTAAGAGGTGAGTCTCCAAGTAGAGAATTATTCCGATCCCCATAGTTGAAGCTCTGTGCGAAGGTTAATTCTATCGGGAAAGCAAGCCTAAGAGGGAAGCTTTCCTCTCCACCACTTCCACACTCCGACAAGTATAATCTCCGTTCAGAATCTGTGTCAAGACGTTTACACTCTTTCTGTATATGTTTCTAATCTCTATTTCATCATCTGTATTCATCTCCTCTAATCTTTCATTCACACCATGTATCAAATGCTTAATTTTAGAATTAAATGTTATGATAATTTTCATTGTCATCTCTCTGTCTCTTTCCATACATCCATAATCCATTTTCTCCATGATGTGTTCTTAATCCCATGGGTAAATAGAAAGAATTAAGTGAGTGAGTTAATTTGTGTTAAGGAAATAATTAACTTTAGCTAAAGCATGCTCGACGGCCTCTTCACCTATGAGTGCAAAAATTAAGATGTTATTTCGCCTATCGAGAGAAGGTTGGAAGAATGCATTAACTAAAGCGAGACGTATTTCCAGAGATGGAAACAACCTTGCGTTCATTACGTTCATCCCTGTTTCACCATAGAGATATGGGAACGCGGCCGATCACTGAGAGGTGTATACCAAGGGAAAGCAGAACCTGAGTTGCATCTTTAATGCAATTGACAAACTTGCGATGTTTTTACTATTTACTCTTTCTCTTTCTACTTCGTTCTTAAAGACTTGCCATCGCATACATCGATTCTTTGTGTAACTTCACAGTTAGTACTCAACCTCAGTATCATGTATCATGTATCTTGTATCGTGTATCATATTAGTTTAGGATTTATTTTATTTTTAATTTCACTGCAATTTATATTTCTGTATAAATCAACATTCTTTATTCATTATTAAAAGTCGGTCGCATATATCACATAAGTAGCGTATTAATGAAAACAATCCATGTGTTTGACCTCGGATCATTCTGAGAAACTTGCATTGGAATTATACTTGGTATCAGTACAAGGAAACTTGTGACACGCAATACTCCATCGCATATTATGAGCATATCATTAACAACGCATATATTTAGACATAGTATCGCATAAAAATGTCTTTATTGCAAAAAAACTTAAGCGCATATTTAGTACATCATTCATTACATTCACAAGCCTTGTGTTAGAGTAGATAAAGATAAAGATATAAAAATAATGTCATCAAGTTTATGGCACCGTTGTCGGGGATTAGTAACGGTTAGTGTTGAATACTTTTGTGGTATGTTGTAGGACAGATCTCTTTGTACTTTCTGTTTAACGCGAAGAGTAGGCTGATAGTTTATGAGTACTGGAATTGATCCATAAATTCTAAACTGACCCAGAGATCAAATGTATTTTTCACGCAGGAACACATTAGAACCAAATTAAGCACTGGAATTTCAAGACCTAAGGTTTTGGAGAATGTAAGGTTTGAGATAAGGCCGGTCGTGATTCAAATGATCCAAAATGCGGGACAATTCGGATATAAGGAGAAGACCTGCATGCTCATTTGACCAGCTTTGTAGAAATGTGCAACGCCTTCTCCATACCTAGTGTGACTCTCGAAGAAATTAGATTGTATCTCTTCCCGTACATACTACGGGATGAGGCAAGGAGGTGACAATGTCCTTGATGACATTGTGTAGGCATGTTTGACCGCCTGCAGAGGTGTGGATTGCGGTAATCATGACAAATTTCTTTCAATCCACATCTCTAAAATCTATGTTTAATTGCTTTCTTAATTGCTTTCCTTTATTGCTTTATGCATTACGTTACTTATTGTTTTCTTAAACTAGCTTTTATTGCTTTATGAATTTACTTCTCATTTAATTCAATTGTGTTAATTTCCGTGCTTTATCCAATTTCCTTACTTTCTACATTAATTGCATTGATTTAAATTCTTTGTGAATGATTGTTGTGACTTGCGTTGATGAAAAAAAAAAAAGAGAATATATAATAATAATAATAATAATAATAATAATAATAAAATAATAATAATAGAACATATCTGGTATGCATTGCGATGATGGGTGCATCTTGCGATAACAAGATACACTTTCCATCCATCCTACCCAAATGCATTGCGCTGAGGGGTGTGTTGCGCTCGTATGTATTTTTCGCCCGTCCTTAGCAAAAACTCACTCTGTCGAGGTAGTATTGCACCAGTAGAGATATCGTGCGCCCGTCCTCCAGAAATGCGTTGAGCCGAGGGGAGTGTTGCGCTGATACATGTGTTGTTGCCCATCCACTGCAAATATGCATTTGCGTTAAAGGAAGCATTGCGTTAATCTTAACCTTGCACCCATCTGAATAAAACACAAAAGAAGAAATTCTTTTTGCAAAAAGAGTAGTCCAATCGTTTAGGCTTCCAAGGAAATGATGGCTTAGCAGATGAAAGGACATACTTCTCTACTAATTCATAAATGTGAGGAGTGCGGCAGCAGGCTTTTTGAGTACCTCGAAGCCTGCCACCGCAGAATTTTCGTTGGGCCCATGAAGGCCCAACCTATAAATTCCCTCTTCCTCCATCTTAGAAAGTCTATTTGAATCAAGCAAACAGAAACCTCAAGTGCAGCTTTGCATACCCAGACCTTCAAGCTTTCTTCCTAAACCCTAAGAAATTTCCTAACTCGTTCACTCAGTACAGCCATGGCCGATCAATCTTCCCATTCATCCTTTTTACCCTCATCATCCTCACCAGCCCAAATCACTGCAAGAGAGGCGGTATTCCTCACAGCGAGCCGCTGCCTCGCCGCCCAGCCAAAACCCATCCCACGAATCGCCGGAAAACCTTGACGAAAGCCTTTAGCAGCCAGACCACTCCAAATTAGAGAGGGGCAGAGCACGGAGAGTGCCCCACTCCCAACACTGTCATCTGAAAGTGAGAAGAAGAGGAGAGACGACAAAGAAATGTTTGTGAGCATACTAAGTAATATGGAGAAGGAAGGACGGCTACCCGAAGCTGGGGTTGTCAATCAGCCATTACCATCTGAGGAAAAGATGGAAGAAGCTACGAGAAGGAGTGCTCTGGCAGTTTCAGATCCTAAGGAAGTTGTGGTGGAGAAGCAGCCTGAAATGGCTGAGGAGAAGAAGAAGACGAAGAACAAGGAGAAGAAGGCAGAAGGTGATGAAGAAGCCCAGCGAAAGAAGGAGAAGAAAGATAGAAAATCGAGTGATAAGAGGGAATGTAGGCAAGAAGGGAAGCGCCTGAAGAAGAAGGAAGAAAAGAGAAAGAGGGCTGAAAGCCCAGAAGTCGACGAAGAATCAACCACCACAAAGGTGGATGAGGGGGTGTCAGTGCAACAAAGAAAATCAGCGCAACTTGAAGAGGAATCAATGCAAATAAAAACGACTGTGACTGACAATGGAGAGGATCCAGACATCACCCCCCTTATGTGGCATCACAAGGAGAATGCGCCGCAAGGTCAACGATCGACCTATCAATTTTGCAAAGTGCAGTAGAAGAGAAGGAAAGGAGAAGAAGAGAGGAAGAAGAAAAACAAGAGAAGATGTTGCAAGCACAAAAAATCATCGTAGAAGCCGATTTAAGAAGAAAATTACACGATGAAGAAGTGCACCGCAACAACGCGTAGAAGAAGAGAGAATAAGGCTCAAGGAAGAACAGTGCATTTTGCTGGCCTCAGAGCAATTTGAAAGGGAAATGAAAGAAGAAGAAGAGGAAGAAAAGAAGAAAAAAGGAAGAGAAGGAGAAGAGGTGCAGAGCAAATGTTCAGCGCATTCGAGAGAAGAAAAGTAAAGAAATTATGAAGTGGGAAAAGGAAGAACAGCACAAGGAATAGGAAAAGAGACAAAAACAAAGATCCCGCCTTACGTTGGCAAAAGAAAAGGGCAAAGCAAAAGTGGAAAGCAGTGAGCCTGCGTTGGCCAAAGGACGCCCATCCAAGAAGAAAGAGAATGACGACATAATGATGGAAATAGGGTTCTTCCCTGCACCAATGCCACTACGAGACTTAATCACAAGTGTTGTACTGAAACATGGATGGGAAACATTCTGTCAGTGCCCATCCATTGTAATCCCAATGGTAGTGCGAGCTTTCTATAATGAACGACTTCATGGCACCAAAGATGCGGTGAACATGAAAGGGGAGGTAGTGCCTTTCAGCACAAAGGACATCACTAAGTTATATCAGATGAAGGACATCCCGGAGGTGCCGGGTAACAAAATCATTGATGATCCCACAGAAGAACAAATGGAAGATACGCTGAAGATATTAACACAATCGGGCACTCAGTGGTAGGTATCTATGAAAGGCATCAGAACCCTTGCGTCCAACAAACTGCTTCTGGAGGCACGACTTTGGGTGTATTTGGTGAAACGACACTCATCCCGACTTCTCATGACAAAACAGTTTCGAGGGATAGAGTCATGGCCACATACTACATAGCACGCGACATTCCAATAGATGTGGGCCAGTTGATCACAAAGCAGATTTGAGGTTTTGTGAGGCGTGTAAGAGGTCAGTATTTCTTTCCTTGGATAATTTCAAGCTTATGACTCTCATTGGGTGTAGGTATTGAGGAAGAACCAATGCCAGAAGTCCATGGCCTCATCAACACCAAAATTTTGAGAATGCTTCTCAAAGATTCCCTCATTGCCCTGAACTTCCACTGAAAAATCCCATTATCGATTTAAATGCAATGAAGCAGCCAAAGCCTAAGAAACAGCGCAAGGTTGACAAAGTCAAGGAAAAAGTCCAAGAGCCATCACCGCAAGATCAAGAACTCTTGGACCTTTTACCTTTGATCATTCGCTCTCAAAGCCCTCTTACAGAATCCCTTTCCCCACTCCCTGAACATTTTACTAATCTTCTTCTTGCCCCCGATTCACCAAACGCATTTCCAGTAGCACCCTCCTCCCCTTCAACTTCACCGCATTTTTCTCCTCCACCGCCGTATGTTAACGACCCACATGATTTGGATGAAGGCACTTCTGCCCAACCCCAAAACATTGATGGTGAAACATCACAGGCGCAGCCCACCATTGCCACCCTAGCTACTAACCTTGCTGATATGCATTATCTTCTCTCTCATCAACATGACTTCTTCTGCCAGCGAATAATGGAGTTACACGAGCAATAAGCAGAGTTGCAACGCAGTGTTGCAATGACAAGGCAGGTGCTGATCAATATTCAACGCAATATCTACACGATCCACCTGAACCAAAGACAAGTGGTACAGCGCAACCTTGAGTACTTCAACTTTTTGACAGCCTATCTACATGGTCCCATGGTGCCTCCACATTTACAGCAACATTTGCACTTTGAAGAAGCTCCTCGTGTTCCTCCACAAAATCCTCCTCCTGAACCACCTCCTCAATAATTCTAAAAAAATTTTGTTGCGGTCATTCTTTCATTTTTTATTCATTTCATTATTTCTATGTATAGAAGCTATTTCTTGATTCTTTGTACATGCTCAAATTTTGTATTGCGATATTTGTAATTCTTTGTATACTCGATTAATTTTAATATAACTGAGTAACAATTCTTTCCGTATGCGTTAGCCTCTTATTTATCATCCTTTGTCAATTATTGCGATGTTCTTTATCTTTTATTTTGCGTTATTCATTGCGCTGCCATGATGAGTCATATGCATACCCTTAACAATATTTCCCACACTTTGTATTTTCTGACTAACACTTAGATAATTTGTAGCAATAGCACTGCTTTACCTTTTATCCTTCAAGACTCTGCTCAAACCTTCTTTTCAAAATTTTGACTAAGTGTTTGCCTATTCTGTCCAAAACAACGCAATGAGGACCTTGCGCATCTCCAAATTTGGGGATGGGGAAGGTCTGAGCAGATGCGATCAAGCAGATGCGATTATCATTAGAAAATGCGTTCATTATCAAAAAACATACAAACTCCAATGTCAGCACAAGGGAAAATCAAAATCCCAACCTGATAAGAGTTAAGTCGTGAAAGGAACCTGCTTAACGTTGGATGTTCAAATGACAACCGTGGGAGCAAGCCAAAACAAAGGTGGGTTTCCAAGATCGATGCAATATGAAAAGAAAAAAAAATGAGAAAAAAAATAAGAATATAAGAGACAACTCCTCTGACCAGCAAAAGTTAAAACTAAGCTGAAAATCAAGAGTTGAAGTTGAGATTGGCACACAACCGTAGTTGGATGTTCGCATGACACCCGTGGGAACAAGCCAAAACGAAGGGTGTAACCATGATCAACAGTCTCTAATAAATAACGCAAACTAGACAACCGCATAAAGTCGTACCTAGTTGTTTTTTCAAGAAGTGATAAACATTCTTTTCAAAACAAGAAGGGAATTTTTTTAGTAGAGATTTGTTGTATAAAATAATAAAGTAAAGCATGTTGATGAATTATTAAGGATAGAAGAAAATTGCGTTGTTAAGTAATGTTACCTAGGTGGAGCATTTAGAGCAACCAATCGACACAAAATAAGGATAAGAACTGAACAATATTGCCTTAGTGGAAGATATGGTTGAGGACAAACATATATCTAAATTTGGGGTTGTGATAACTGATAGAAATACAAGTTATTTATGCTGTTTTATTTAGATATTGTGGCTAAAAGAAAGAAAAGTTGCGTCGATTGTATACAAATTGGCTAAGAAATGCAAAAATTATAAAATGTTGTAAATACACACACTAACACCATTGTGACGATAGAATAGAATGTTTTAGTTTCTGTTTCGCAGGAAAACAGTCATCGCATGCGTTCATGGCTCAAAGATAAAATAAACAATGCATCTACGTCGCATTGCGCCCATCAATAAAAAATGAAGAGATGATCAATGCAATGACTGCGCATGCAACAATCGATCAAGAGCTCTAGTGATCAACGCAATTGCAACCACATACAGTAATAAAAAACAATACCGCATACGCGATAGGTCGAAGATGTAAAGAGAAATGCAATTGTGGAAGATTCTAACGAGTGTACAGCTATCAATTGTGCATTTCTGACAGATTGATTGCGTAACAAAAGGAATTTCTCATTCCGTCATTTCAGGAACTACCATAACTATACAGTGGGGACCACAAATACAAAGTGTCAAGCCTTGCCTATAAATAGCTTCTTCAAATTCACTAAAAAACATACATGAATACATAGAGATGTGCATATACTTATTTTGAGAGAGAGGCTGATCTGAAGTGACTGTCCAGAGTAAATCCAGGAGAACCATGAGACAAGGCTGAGAAGTGAGTCTCCGAGCAGAGAATTATTTCGATCCTCGTAGTTGAAGCCCTGTGCGAAGGTCAATTCTACCGGGAAAGCAAGCCCGAGAGGGAAACTTTCATCTCCACCACTTCCACACTCCGACAAGCATAATCTTCGTTCGGGATCTGTGTCAAGACATTGATGATAACTTGTATAAATACAAGTTATTTATATTGTTTTATTTAGATATTGCAGCTAAAAGAAAGAAAAGTTGCATCGATAGTATAGAAATTCGCTAAGAAATGAGAAAATTATAAAATGTCGTCAATACACCCACTAACACCATTACGATAGTAGAATAAAATGTTTCAGTTTCAGTTTGTAGGAAATCAGTCACCGTATGCGTTTATGGTTCAAAGATAAAATATACAACGCATCTATGTCACATTGCGCCCATCAATCGAGAACGAAGAGATGATCAACGTAATGATGACACATATGACAATCGATCAAGAGCTCTAGCGATCAACACAATTTCATCTGCATGCAAAAATAAAAAATAACACTGCATGCGGCAATAGATTGAAGATGTAAAGAGCAATGTATTTGCGGAGGATTCTGATAAGTGTAGAGCTTTCAGTTGTGCATTTCTGACGGGTTGATTGCGTACAGAAGGAATATTCACTCTGCCATTTTAGGAACTACCATAACCATACAGTGGGGACCACAAAGTCAAAGAGCCAAGCTTCGCCAATAAATAGCTTCTACAAATTCATTGAAAAATATACATGAATACATAGAGACGTGCATATACTGATTATGAGAGAGAAACTGGTCTGAAGCGACTGTCCAGAGTAGATTCAGGAGAACCACGAGACAAGGCCGAGAGGTGAGTCTCCGAGTAGAGAATCCTTCCAATCCCCATAGCTAAAGCTCTGTGCGAAGGTCAATTCTACCGGGAAAGCAAGCCTGAGAGGGAAGCTTTCCTCTCCATTACTTCCACACACTGGCAAGCACAACTTCCATTCAGGATCTATGTCAAGACGTTGACACTCTTTCTGTATTCATTTCTAATCTCTATTTCATCATTTGTATTCATCTCCTCTAATCTTTCATTCACACCATGTATCAAACACTTAATTTTAGAATTAAATGTTATGATAATTTCCATTGTCATCTCTCTGTCTCTTTCTATACATCCATAATCCATTTTCTCCATGATGTGTTCTTAATCCCATGGTAAATAGAAAGAATTAAGTGAGTGAGTTAATTTGTGTTAAGGAAATAATTAAGTTTAGCTAAAGCATGCTCAATGGCATCTTCACATGTGAGAGCAAAAATGAAGATGTTATTCTGCCCCTATTGAGAGAAGGTTGGAAGAATGCGTTAACTAAAGCGAGAAGAATTTCCAGAGATGGAAACAACCTTGCGTTCATCACGTTCATCCCTGTTTCACCATAGAGATATGAGAACACGGCCGATCACCGAGAGGTGTATGCCAAGGGAAAGCGTAACCTGAGTTGCATCTTTAACGCAATTGACAAACTTGCGATGTTTTTACTATTTACTCTTTCTCTTTCTGCTTCGTTCATAAAGACTTTCCATCACATACATCGATTCTTTGTGCAACTTCACAGTCAGTACTCGACCTCAGTATCATGTATCGTGTATCTTGTATTGTGTATCATATTAGTTTAGGATTTATTTTATTTTTACTTTCACTGCAATTTATATTTCTGTATAAATCAACATTCTTTATCCATTATTAAAAACCGGTCGCATATATCACATAAGTAGCACATTAATGAAAACAATCCTTGTGTTCGACCTCGGATCATTCTAAGAAACTTGCATTGAATTATACTTGGTATCAGCACAAGGAAACTTGTGACACGCATTACTCCATCGCATACTACGAGCATATCATTAACAACGCATATATTTAGACATAGTATCACATAAAAATGTCTTTATCGCAAAAGAACTTAAGCGCATATTTAGCACATCATTCATTACATTCATAAGCCATGCATTAGAGTAGATAAAGATAAAGATATAAAAATAATGTCATCAATCGCCGACAGCATTCATGGACTGCTCTGATTTTGACATTCACAGCGCATTAGTCCTTTTCTGAATCTCTGCTGCTAACGGCGTGGTAGGTGACATTCCAACATCATCTTTTGATTTTCCCGAGATATGCATTGATGTGTCCATTCCACCAACCTTGTGGTGATCCCTCTATTATGGTTATCGTGTAGCCACAATCGTGCAGTGACCACATTCCCTTAATTACCACAACTTCTACACGATGACTATAATCACTTAACGATCGCAACTCCTATGCGATGGACGCATACGGTTGATTACCACAACACTCATGCGTTGATCGTATGCGTTCGCCTTTGTGATGGAGAGTT
Organism: Benincasa hispida; assembly: GCF_027475165.1. Classification (NCBI taxonomy): domain Eukaryota; kingdom Viridiplantae; phylum Streptophyta; class Magnoliopsida; order Cucurbitales; family Cucurbitaceae; genus Benincasa; species Benincasa hispida. The sequence continues at coordinate 32,673,994 of NC_143488.1, read as the reverse complement.
TCTCTGCATGCAGTCATCTATGCGGTAGCCCAGCTTTCGTGTCTGTGTCCACTTCCTGAGTTAGCTACAGAAATAGACAATGGAATGCATAATAACGTATAATAGTGGATTAGTCGAGATTCTCAATGCTGACCTCCACAAACTCATTTTCTTATGAATTCCTGACCGCATATTCTACTTAACAACCCTCATAATTCTAAATAAAAGGCCTAAGATGACATGCATTTCTGCATGTCATCAGTAAAAACTACTGTCCAGGGTTCATAAGTAATTTGTAAACCAAACTTCATCTGCATTTGGACTGAGAGCATATTTCGACATGTAGAAACCCAAAATTCATCTTTTTCGAACTCTTTCTTGACCTTTTGTGTCATAGTTCATCCACACAGGTACAAAACCCCTCTCTAAGGTTCATAAGTATCTTTTTAACCAAACTTCATCCAAATTTGGACTTGGAGCACATTTCGATAAGTATAAACCCATAGTTTGTCCTTTTTAGACTCTTTCTTGACATTTTGTTCCAAAGTTCATCCACACAAATACAAAACTCCTTTCTAGGGTTCAAATGTACCTTTTGAACCAAAGTTCATCCAAATTTGGAATTGTAGTAGACTTTGACGTGAAGAAACCTAAAGTACGACAATAATAGCTAAAAGACCAAAGGTTTCTCCAAAGGAAAATGCCCATCTTTGGCATCTTAGGTTAGGTCTATCAACCTCAATAGGATTGAGAAGATGGTGCAAAGTGTACATCTAAAGAGTTTAGAAGAAAACTCCTTGCCGGTATGTGAATCATGCCTCGAAGGCAAGATGACCAAACGACCTTTTACTAGAAAAGGTTACAAAGCCAAGGAAGCCTTGGATCTTGTACATTCAAACCTCTGTGGTTCGATGAATGTTAGAGCTCGGGGTGGGTATGAATATTTCATCTCTTTCATAGATGATTATTCAAGGTTTGGGTATCTCTACCCAATGCAACGTAAGTCTCAAGCCCTTGACAAGTTCAAGGAGTATAAGGCTGAACTTGAAAACTTGTTAGGTAAGAAGATAAAAACACTACGATCTAATCGTGGTGGAGTGTATATGGACCTCTAATTCCAAAACTATATGGTAGAACATGGGATTTCATCCCAACTCTCAGCCCCTGGTACATCTCAGTAGAATGGTGTATCAGAAAGGAGAAACATAACCTTGTTGGACATGGTTCGGTCTATGATGAGTTATGCTCATCTTCCAGATTCATTTTTGGGTTATGCAGTGCAAACTGCATGTCTTATCTTGAATAACGTTCCCTCGAAAAGTGTTTCTAAAATACCTCTTGAGTTATGGAGAGGCTGTAAAGGTAGTTTACGCCACTTCAGGATTTGAGGTTGTTCGGATATGTGCTAGCGACTAACCCAAAGAAGTTTGAACCGCATTCGAAGGTTTGCCTCTTTGTGGGCTACCCCAAGGAAATGAGAGATGGAGAATTCTATGATCCAAGTGAGAACAAAGTCTTTATATCCACAAATGCTATCTTCTTGGAAGAAGACTAAATGAGGGATCGTAAGCCACAAAGTAAGCTCATTTTACATGAGATCTCTAGTGAGACTGAGACTGCTGAGGGTTCAAAAAGAGTTGTTGAACAGGCCGACAGATCAATAAGAGTTGTTGAGGTCGGAACATCTAGTCAACTAGCCTAAATGTTGAGACTGCCTCAACATAGTGGGAGGGTTATGAACCCACCAGATCACTACATGGGTTTTACTGAAGCCCAAAACGTCATTACGAATGATAGGGTCGAGGATCCATTTTCTTTTAAGAAAGTAATGGAAGATGTTGACAAAGATGAATGGGTTAAGGCCATGAACCAGAAAATGGAGTCTATGTACTTCAATAACGTCTGGGAGCTTGTTGATCCACTTGAAGAGGTAAGATCTATTAGGTGTAAGTGGATCTATAAGCGAAAGAAAGGTGTAGATGGAAAGGTGCAAACCTTTAAGGTTAGACTCATGGAAAAGGGTTATACCCAGGTTGAGGGAGTTGACTATGAGGAAACTTTCTCATCTGTTGTCATACTGTAGTCTATCAAGATTCTCCTATTCATAGCCACATTTTATGATTATGAAATATGGAAAATGGACGTCAAGACTGCCTTTCTTAATGGTAATCTTGAAGAGACCATCTATATGACTCAACCTAAAGGGTTCATAGTTACAAATCAAGAGCAAAGAGTTTGCAAGCTTAATAGGTCCATTTATGGGCTGAAACAAGCATCTAGAACTTGGAACATCATATTTGACACTGCTGTCAAGTCGTTTGGCTTTGACTAGAACATTGATGAGCCTTGTGTTTACAAGAAGATTATCAATAGCTCAGTACCTTTCCTGGTACTGTATGCAGATGCTATCCTACTCATTGGAAATAATGTAGGGTATCTGACTGACATTAAGAAGTGGCTAGCTGCCTAGTTCTAAATGAAAGATTTGGGTGAGGCACATTTTGTTCTAGGGATCAAGATCATTTGGGATTGTAAGAACAAACGGCTAGCCGTGTCTCAGGCATCGTACATTGATCAAATGTTGATCAAGTACAGGATGTAGGATTCCAAGAGGGGTTTGTTACCCTTCAGGCATGGAACCGTTCTGTCTAAGGATCAATGTCCTAAGGCACCTCAAGAGGTTGGGGAGATGAGACGGATTCCCTATGCTTCTGTTGTAGGAAGCTTGATGTATGCAATGTTGTGAACCAGACCTGACATTTGCTACGCAGTAGGGATTGTCAGTCGGTATCAGCCCAACCCAGGATTTTTATCACTAGACGGCAGTCATGACGACCCTCAAGTATCTTCGAAGAATGAGGGACTACATGCTCTGTGTATGGAGATAAGGATCTAATCCTTACAGGATACACGGACTCTGACTTTCAGACCGATAGAGATTCTCGCAAATCGACATCGGGGTCAGTGTTTACTTTGAATGGAGGGATGTAGTCTGGCAAAGCATCAAACAAGGATGCATCACGAACTCCACTATGGAAGTCAAATACGAAGCTTCTTGTTCCAAATATGGATTTGCCTATCACACTGTATTGTGATAGCAGTGAGGCTGTGGAAAATTCGAAGGAGCCTCAGAGTCATTGTTGGGGTAAGCACATAGAATGGAAATATCACCTGATCAGGGAGATTGTGCATCGCGGTGATGTGATAGTCACGAAAATCGCATCGGAGCACAACGTTGCTGATCCCTTTACAAAGGCCCTCATGGCTAAAGTGTTCCAGGGTCACCTGGAGAGTCTTGGTCTGTTGGACATGTGGCATCTTGTGTAGGGCAAGTAGGAAATGATACTTGGGTATGCCCTATTTTATTGTATATTGTACATTTTTATATTGTCTTGTACATTAGTCTCCCTAGTCATTAGGAAAAGTGGGAGATTGTTTGTATTAGTGTTCTAATTCTCATGGAGTCTCTTTGTTTTGTAAAGATACACATTGTTTAATGAATAAAATAAGTGTTGTTTAATTCTGGCATTTACTCATATGCAATAAACAAAGCTCCTTGGTTATCTTATGTGAACTTAAGCATGTTTATGTGATATACAAGTGGATCATGCCTTAAGTGATAACCTAAATAGGTCTGTAGTATAAGGATTGAGGTGGGATACCTGATCCTGGTGACACTACAGATACGACCCACTTTGTAGACGTTTTCAAGTGTTGTAAACTACTACAGATGGTAGATCCTGACCATTCATGTCGAGATATGCGAGCATCTCACCTAAGGCATGATCTGGAACACGAGATGACTAGACTCTGTATATAACGCCGTTGATACTAGAGACTTCCATCTCACCTAAATGACCATAGGTGACACGACCTCAATCCTGAATGTTTTGGGAACTCCTGCCTTTGAGGGAGGTCCTTTGATTAATATGGGTGAGAGTGGCCAGATTGCTAACTCAACATACCTACCTTTTTGGGGACTTGTCTGATCTGGGAGCTGGGAACTCAATCCACAAGATGGAATTCACTCCTTTCCCGAAGCATGGATAAGTAGAGAGATTGCTCACTTAAGGGCTGATTCTCGGGCTTGAACATAGTGGCCACAACTTCTCTTTGGAAGAGAAGACTCAGCATAGTAGGACTATGACTTATGTTCATTAGAGGGATCACTGGTACTTAAGGAGATAGATGTAACTACAGGGACATAATGGTTATTGGCCTAATTGTACTTATGAGCGATCTGTGAAGGGTTGTCGCACTTCTGATTGAATAAGATGGACACATAATATATTGGTTAAGAGTGCCTGGTAGTTAACAGATGGTGGATCCCGTGACTAAACAATTTAGTTAGTTATTCACGTACCATTGGAGCTTCGAGCTACAAGTCCATGAGGTCCCCTTGGTAGCTCAATGGATTCAGTTAAGGATCAATTCTTGGTGTTGATTTGAAATTTTCAAATTGATAAGAGGTATTTTGATTATATATGATATAATCGGTTTGATGTATGAGATACATCTAGTGGAAGATTGACGTAAATGAGATTTATATTAAGTACCATGGAATAGAAAAAGAACTATGGTTTATATGCTTCATGTGATGAAATATTAAAACTATAGGTTATAAATATAGTATGATAAGTTGGTTATCATTTATATTTATAATAAAATTAATTATTGGATAATTAATTCTTTTTCTTTAATAACCCATTAAGTGGGTGGTTATTGGTGATTGATGGTAACCGTGAGTTAAAAGGAAAATTGTTTTCCTAATTTTAGTTTGTATTGAAGGTTTTTACAAAAGATTAAATTTTTTTTGAGTTTTTGTAACGTGTTTGGATGGATGATATAAATTGCTCACAATGATGTGATACTATGTCTAATTATGTGTTAATTATGAATGTTCATGTAGTATGCCATGCATTGTCACAAGTTTCTTTACAATGGAACCAAGTGTAATTCCACTACAAGTTTCTCGGTGCGATCCGAGGTCGAACACGGGGACTGGTTTAGGTTATTACAGTATGTTCATGATACATGCGACCAGGTTTTCAATCTTAAGTGTGTTTGTACAAGTATATAAATTGCAATAAAATAAAGGAAAGTAGTAAAGATGCGATAAATACATAAAAAGACAGTAAACCTAAACTAGATGATACAAGATACAGACTATATGTACAAGATGCTGGGATTAAGGCTGGCTGTGAAAGTTATGCAAAAACATGGGATGCGGCGACAAGTCTTATGAACAGAATAGAAAGAGAAAGACAAATAATATAAACAATGGAAGTTCTTAATTTGATTGAAGGTACAGAAAATATTCTGCTCTTCTCTTGGCGTACACCTCTCAGTGATCAACCGTGTTGCCACATGTCTGTGGTGAAACAGAGACTAACGTAATGAACGCAAGGTTGCTTCCATATCTAGAAGTACTACTCGCTTTAGTTAACGCATTCTCCTGACCTTCTCTCGATAGATCAGAATGACATCTTCACTTCTACTCTCACAGGTGAAGATGCCATCTAGCATGCTTTAGCTAAACATATTTTATATCTTTAATACAGATTAAGTTCTTAGTGATTCATATTGCTCATCAGAGGATTAAGAAGATATTATGGAGAAAGTGATTGGTGGGTGAACGAAAATAGACAGAAAATGGTAAATGGAATTTATCGAAACATTTAATATTTCTACTAAGTGTTTGATACATGGTGTGTGAATGAAGAGATAAAGAAAACATGAATTACACAATGAAAGAAAGATAGAACAGATACAAATAGTGCCAATGTCTTGATACAGATTTGATGGAGATCTGCTTGCCGGATAGGATGGATTTGATGCCAGGAAGAGTTTCCCTCTTAGGCTTGCTCTACCAGTATCAGGGATCTTTGCACAGAGCTTCCAATCGTCTGTTTGACAGGTTGGATCTGAGATTCACCTCTCGGCCTTATCTCATCTTCTTCCCCGATTTCTTCTCTTAAGCACTCAGCTCAGCCTTCTCTCTACAATCTAGCAGCACTTAGCCCCGTATCAAGAAACATATTTTTCTCTGAAATAAATGGGGTATTTATAGGTGCAGATCTTTGACTCCGACCTTGTGATCCCCACTCATGGTTATGGTAATTTCGAAGATGGAGGGATATTATTCCTTCTGTTATGCAATCAGACCATCAATTCTGCACAACCGTTAGTTGTACACATGTCTTAATCCTCCACTCTTGCATTGCTCAGCTGCATCTTTTGATCAAAGGTTCGCATGTGGTGTTTGTTTTTATTACTACATGCAGTTGAAACACAGCTCTCGGATCGACTGTCGCATTGCGCCACCATTGCAATATTCGTCTCTTCATTGTTGATTGACAGGCGCAATATGACAGAGAAGCGTTGATTGGTCTCTCGTGAGCCTTGAGCATAAGCGGTAACTTGGTCTCTTGCAAAACAGAGTAAAGTTTAGCTTTTCTTCCATCTTTTTGGTGTTAGTGGGTGTAATTGCAAACATTTATAATTATTGCAATACTAGGCTAATTTTCATACAATTGGCGCATAATTACTAACTTTTGGCCACAATATCTAGATAAGGTGGCATAAATAACTTGTATTTCTACAAGTTATCACACCCCCAAATTTAGATATATGCTTTTCCTCAAGCATATCTTCTACTAAGGCAATCATGCTCCATTCCTATCCTATATTTCTACGATTATTGGTTGCTCCGAATATTACACTTAGGCACATTACTTGACATCACACTTTCCTTCTATCCTTGCTAATTCTTAGCAAGCCCTACTTTATTCTTCTATGTCACAAAATTATGCTCAAAGACAATTTTCTAGTTTTCAAAAGAGAATGTTTATCTCTTCTTTATCAAAACAACTTGTTGTATCCATATGCGTTGAGTCAAAACTTTGTGTCATTTATTCACTTAGAGAAAGTTGATCATGGTTACACTCTTCATTTTGGCTTGTCCCCACGGGTGTCAGGCAAACATCTAACTACGGTTGTGTGCCATTTTCAACTTTAACTCATGATAATCAAAGGAGTTGTCCCTTGCAGTCTTTTTATTTTTTCTCTTGTTTATACTACGTTGTTCTTGGAAACCCACCTTTGTTTTGGCTTGCTCCTACGGGTGTCATACGAACATCCAACTACAAGTAGGCTCGTTTCACAACTAAACTCTTATCAGGTTGGGAGCAGTTTTGAAATTTTCCCTTGCACTGACATTGGAGTTTTGCATAACTTATTATATATTATTATTATTATTATTATTATTATTTTAAATGGACGCATTTTCTTAAATACTACATATTTTTTATATTATATGCTCAGACCTTCCTCACCCCCAAATTTAAAGATGAGCAAGGTTCTCATTGCGTTGTTTGGATAGACTAGACAAACACTTAAAAGAAAATTTCAAAAAGAAGGTTTGAGCAGAACTTTGAAAGATAAAAGGTAAAGTACTACTAAACTAAGAGTTAACTAAGTGTTAGTTAGAATTTACTAAGTATGGGAAATGTTTCTGTGAACATATAACACATCATAGCAACGCAATGAAGATCGTAAACATAAAAGACTAAGAATGTCACAAAAATTAACAAAGGAAGATAAAGAATGAGGCACAGGAAAAAAGTAGAGTGAATATATACTCTGATTGTATTGACTATTAACAAAGTATACAAATATATTACAAATGAACGCATTACAAAAAAAATTTCTATTGCCTGTACAAGAGTCAAAGAATTTGATTATCTTACAAATTTGACTCAGAAAGGTGCATGATTTAAAATTCACACCATGCTTCCAATAAACACAAATACATTTTTGCCGAGGACGGGCAACACGCATATATCCCTATAGCACACCCCTTACCTAAACACATTTCTGGAGGATACCTCAACATAGTGCATTTAACTAAGGCTGGGCAAAGGACATATATGTGCGCAACACATCTCACCGTAATGTATTTGGGTGTACTAGACGCAAAGCTTCTCTTGGTTTCACTTACTACTCCCATCCCCTCATACATATCAGTTTATTTTCCTCTCTTCATAATTCATCCAAAACGCAAGTCGAAAAGACCTTACGGTAATTCATTCCATCATTCACAAAATTATACGATCGGCGCTACTACATTTAAAGTATGGAAACATATGCGAAATTAAATTGCCAAAACATAAAAAACTAATCCTACTACACATTAATTACAAAAGTTAGAAAAACGGTAAAAGAAAGAGGTAAAGAAAGCAAGTAAACATAGATAGGAAGGTCGATTGAAAGAAGTTCTGAGAATTACCGCAATCGCTTTTCCTGCAAGTGGTTTAATCCTTCTTGCCCAAGGCAATGGTATCCATGCGTCGATCAAAGTCGCCTCCATAGTAGGGTTTGATCCGGCTAACCATTGACTTTGAATGCACTACTTCTGTCTAAAGTTATTAATTCCACTGCATCATGAGGAAAGATTTTTTTTTTTTTCGGAATGGCCTTACCAGCAAGACTTCAACTTTCCTTGGAACAGTCGCAAACGTGTATTAAATAACAATACTTGTTGACCTTCAGTGAATGTCCAGTCATTGATGCGGTCATCGTGCCATTTCTTTGTTTTCTCCTTATATATTTTAGCATTTTCATAGGCATCTCGTCGCCATTCGACCAACTAATTCAATTGCAACTTCTGAACTTTCCCCGCACTGGCTAAATCAAACTTCAGCTTCTTGCATGCCCACATCGCCTTATGTTCCATCTCAAGCAGCAGATGACAAGATTTTTCGAAGACCAGGGCGTACGGGGACATGCAAATTGGTGTTTTGTAGGCAATCCTGTAAGCCCATAGTGCCTCATCAAACTTGGGTTACCAATCCTTCCTGGCAGTATTAACTACCTTCTCCAACATAGTTTTGATCTCTCTATTAGAAACCTCTGCCTGCCCATTAGTCAGTGGGTGATAAGCAGTTGCAACTCGATGGCTGACGTTGAATTTAGTCAACAGGTTAGCAATTATGCGGTTGATAAAGTGAGAGCCCTCATCACTGATTAAGGCCCATGGCGTCCCATATCGAGCAAAAATGTTTTTCTTCAAAAACTTCGCCATAATGGCTGCGTCATTCTTGGCACATGTGATGGCCTCAACCCATTTCGATATATAATCAACTGCAACCAAAATATACTGATGACCTTCGGATGGTGGAAATGGGCCCATGAAGTCAATTCCCCAAAAATCAAATAATTCAACTTCTAAGATTGACTTCAATGGCATTTCATTTCTTTTAGACATATTCCCCCGTCCTTTGACACCTGTCTCATTGCACAACATAGGCATGGGCATCCTTAAACAGAGTTGGCCACAAGTAGCCACACTATAAGACTTTTGCTGCAGTTCTTTGCCCCCCAAAATGTCCTCCATATGGAGACTCATAACAGAGCTCTAAAATGTGCTTAGCTTCATATTCAGGAATGCATAGACGTATTATATGATCAGGTCCTTGTCGGTATAGGAATGGATCGACCCAGAAATAAAATTTGGCGTCATGCCCTAACTTCTTCTTCTGCTGGTATGTATAATCATCCGGTAGTCGACCACAAACTAGGAAGTTTACTATGTCCGTATAGCAGGGAACATTAATGTCTACTGCCATTAGCAGCTCATCGAGGAATCTTTCCTCAATATCTTTTTCTATCCCTTAAACCTCGCAATTTTCCAATCTTGACAAATGATCTGCGACTTGGTTCTCTATGCCCTTCTGGTCTTTGATTTCTAGGTCAAACTTTTGCAGGAACAACACCCACCATATCAACCTTGGTTTTGTATCCTTCTTCATCATTAGATATTTAATCGCAGAATAATCTGTATATACCACTACCTTTGTTCTAATTAAGTATTGACAAAACATTTCTAGTGCAAATACTACTGCGAGCATTTCTTTTTTTGTGGTTGTGTAGTTCTTCTGCGCGTCGTTCAGTGTTTTGCTCACATAATAAATAGGATGCAAGACCTTAGCCTTGCGCTGACCCAAAACTGCGCCCACAGCATATCCGCTAGCATCACACATTAATGCAAATGGTTGCGTCCAATCGGGCACAATCAAAATTGGTGTGGAGATTAGTGCCTTTTTCAAGGTGTTAAATGCTTTGGAGCAGTCGTCATCAAAATTATACTCGCAGTAAGCTTCTAGAAGTGCACTTAAGGGTCTTGCGATCTGGGAGAAGTTACGAATAAATCTTCTATAAAAACACGCGTGTCCTAAAGAGCTCCTAAGTGTCTTTACATTCACAGGTGGGGGCAATTTGGAAATTGCGTCGATTTTTGCCCGATCGACTTCCAATCCTACCTTGGAGATTTTGTGACCCAGAACTATTCCTTCCTCCACCATAAAATGGCATTTCTCCCAGTTCAAAACAAGATTTTTTGCCACGCATCTTTTCAAGAATTTTTTGAGGTTAGTCAAATAGGAGTCATAATTACTACCGAAGACTGAGAAATCATCCATGAATACCTCGACTGAATCCTCCAAGTAATCTGAGAATATTGCCATCAAGCATCGTTGAAAAGTGCCTGGTGTATTACAGAGTCCAAATGGCATGCGTCGGAATGCAAACGTACCAAATGGGCACGTGAAGGTTGTCTTGTCTTGATCCTCCGGTGCAATTGCTATTTGGTTATACCCTGAATACCAATCAAGAAAGTAGAAAAATTCATTCCTCATAAGTCTGTCTAACATCTGATCGATAAATGGGAGTGGAAAGTGGTCCTTTTTAGTGGCCAAATTCAACTTGCGATAATCCATACAGATTCTCCACCCCGTAGTTGTTCTTGTGGGAACAAATTCATTCTTGTCATTAGTGATGATTGCCATCTCCCTTTTCTTTGGAACACATTGCACTAGGCACACCCAACTGCTATTAGATATCGGGTAGATAACACCTGCGTCCAACCACTTTACTATTTCCCTCTTTACAACCTTCTTCATGGCAGGGTTCAAGCGGCATTGCCTTTCTACTGATCCATTCTTTCCTTCTTCCAGGTAGATCTTGTGCATGCAATACGAGGGACTAATTCCTCGAATGTCTTCCAAGGTCCATCTGAAGGCTTTTGCATTATTTCCTAGGATTCGTATGAGGGCATCTTCTTTCTCCTTACTTAGTGATGCATAAATTATAACCGGTAACGAGTCGTTACTTCCTAAGTAAGTATATTTAGGTGTACTGGCAACGACTTTAACTCTAACACAGGTGGCTCTTCTAAAGATGGCTTGATGCGCTGCGATGTACGTTTAAATAACTTGAGCGGTTCAAAATTAGATTCTGTATGAATTACGATTCCTCCTCCATCATTGCGCCTGCTTCAAAATCCTCCTCCTCCATTTCCTTCAGGGGTTCGTGCCACTATTCTCCCCACAGCTCCTCAATATATTGGTAGTTCTCTATGTCTTCTGGGTACTTCAGCGCATTGAGTACGTTGAATTTTACTTCTTGATCATCGACCCGGATGATCAACTCTCCTTTCTACACATCGATTAACGCCCGTCCTATGGCGAGAAATGGGCATCCCAGGATGATAGGAATTTCTCTATCAGCCTCATAATCCAGTATAACAAAGTCTGCTGGGATGATAAACTTGTCCACTTGCATGAGAACATCTTCTATCTTGCCCTCCGGAAGCTTTACTGATCTATCAGCTAGCTGTAATATGATCGTGGTTGGCCTTGCTTCGCCGATGTCCAGCTTCTTAAAAATTGACAAGGGCATCAAATTTATGCTTGCCCCTAAATCACACAGCGCGTTTCCGACCATCTTCCCTCTTGTGGTGCAGGGCAATGTAAAAGTCCTAGGATCCTTCATTTTAGTAGGGAGATTGTTTTGAAACAAAGCACTGCACTCATGCGATTTCATTTTCCCCAATCTTTCTCTTGTTTGCGAGAATATCCTTGAGAAATTTAACATAACTCGGCATCTGCACTAATGCTTCTATCAAGGGGATATTAATGTGTGTTGGCGAAGAACATCTAGAAACATCTAAAACTGCTTACTATCATCTTTCTTTTTCAGCCTGGACGGGAAAGGTGGAGGATCCCACCGTGTTTCTTGCTTACTTTGCTGCTTGGTGAGGTCCTATGCTTGCTATGTGTCATTGGTTGTTGCATTGATGGAGAATTCAAGTCTTGAGAGGCTTCATCTTTTGTAGATAATCTTACTTCTGAACTAGGGTCACTTCCGTTATTCAGTAACTTGTCATCACAGGGTCATTCCGTTAAATCTGCTGGTGTTATTATAGCATCTGGTACCTTCGGTATAATAGGGGTTGTTGTTTTACCACTCCGCAGTGTCACTGCATGGCATTGTTCTTTACCTCTTTCCCTCGACACCCCTAAGCTTCCATGCTGCGTACCGACCTTTTTCTTCTTTAATTTTCTCATAAGTTGATCTATCTGATCTTCTAATTCTTTGAGAGAGTCGGCTTGCAATTGCCTCATTGCCTTGCTCTTTTCAATACAATTCTTTAATGATGTCTCCAGAGACGAGGTACTGCAAGAGGTATCATATGCGAACATTTGGTCACAGTGTGGGATACCTTGAGAATTACTTGGGCTATAGTCCGGATTAGTGAAGACCGGAGGTTTGCCTCAATCCTCTTGATAACTAAATTGATAGAAACTATGGCCCTCCTGATTGAGATTCTCATCCAAACCAAAAATTGGGTGACACCCCAACCAGGGTTGTGGTTGTTGCCCCATGATTCATCATACATAGCATATACAGGTTGTAGATTCCATGGGCAGACATCTGGATGTACCTCTTCCCATTGAGTGCAATCTATAGCAGTCGTATGAGTCACCGCATTAACTTGTGTTGTTCCTTGGGAAAGAGTTCTCTACTAATTAGCCACCATCTAGAGGAGTGATGTCATCGTGGTCATTTGCTCGACCAATGTGCTCATTGTCTCTGTTGGTACATCGACCCTTTCTACTTTTTCTGGCTTCAGACATCTTACCTCAAGCCCAGTATCAATCCATTCGTCAGAATGTCGCAATATGTGATCCAATATGTTCTTTGCTTTTATATATGACTTATTCATTAATCCTCCCTCTGCGGAGGAGTCGGCAACTGCTTGCGTTGATGAATTTAAGCAATTGTAAAAGGTTTCCATCAAAATACTATTAGCAATCCTGATATGCGGACAGTTCTTTACTAACTGTCGGAATCGCACCCAAGCGGTGCTCAGGGTTTCATAACCTTTTTGCTCGAAATTCAAAACCTCCCTTCGCCTCTTTACATTGACAGACGGAGGGAAGAATCTGTTCATGAACCTATCAACCAACTGCTCCCATCCATGAATTTCACTTGGCTCTAATGCTTGAGCCCACCTCTTTGCTTCCTCTCGCAATGTGTATGGGAATAGATACAGTTTAAGACTTTCTTGAGTTACACAAGGCATAGAGAATGCACTACACATATCTATAAAATTAGTCAAATGTGTGTGTGGGTTTTCTCCCTATAATCCTCCGAATTGTCCCACATTTTGAATAATTTGAAGCATGATAGGTTTTATTTCAAAGCTTGCATTCCCCTTAACTACTGGTCTTGAAATCCATGATGAAAAATTATAGAAATCTGGCACTGCATATTCCCTCATAGGGATGTTCTTGTCAGTAGCAAGAAAAACAGGATCTTGCACTGGCAAATCTCCCCTCTGGTTTCTAGCCGACGCCATATTCTCATCAGCCATATTTCTTCACCAATTAATTCAGGCCTGATAAACTCTACACGAAGAATACACTTGATCTCTGGGTCCACTTAGAGTTACCAGATTACCCCAGCAATCCTAAGTCATCAGAGTACTCTCCACGTTGAACAGTCAGTACAAAGAGATCTATCCTGCACATAACATGAAAATATTCAACATTAACTGTTAACCAGTCCCCAACAATGGTGACATAAACTTGTAACGTGTTTGGATGGATGATATAGATTGCTCACAATGATGCGATACTACGTCTAATTATGCGTTAATTATGGATGTTCATGTAGTATGCCATGCATTGTCACAAGTTTCCTTACGATGGAACCAAGTGTAATTCCACCACAAGTTTCTCGGTGTGATCCAAGGTCAAACACGGGGACTGGTTTAGGTTATTGCAGTATGTTCATGATAAATGCGACTAGGTTTTCAATCTTTAAAAGTGTGTTTGTACAAGTACATAAATTGCAATAAAATAAAGGAAAGAAGTAAAGATGCAATAAAAAGATAAAAAGACAGTAAATCTAAACTAGATGATACAAGATACAGACTACATGTACAAGATGCTGAGAATAAGGCTGGTTGTGAAAGTTATGCGAAGACATAGGATGCGGCGACAAGTCTTATGAACAGAATAGAAAGAGAAAGACAAATAATATAAACAACGCAAGTTCTTAATTAGATTGAAGGTACAAATACTGTTCCGCTGTTCCTTGGCGTACACCTCTCAGTGATCGGCCGCACTCCCACATGTCTATGGTGAAACAAAGACTAACGTAATGAACACAAGGTGGCTTCCATGTCTGGAAGTACTACTCGCTTTAATTAACGCATTCTCCTGACATTCTCTCGATAGATCAGAATGATACCTTCACTTATGCTCTCACAGGTGAAGATGCCATCTAGCATGCTTTAGCTAAACGTATTTTATATTTTAATATAGATTAAGTTCTTAGTGATTCATATTGCTCATCAGGGGATTAAGAAGATATCATGGAGAAAGTGATTGGTGGGTGAACGAAAATAGACAGAAAATGGTAAATGGAATTTAACAAAACATTTAATATTTCTACTAAGCATTTGATACATGGTGTGTGAGTAAAGAGATAAAGGAAACATGAATTACACAATGAAAGAGAGATAGAACGGATACAAATAGTGACAATGTCTTGACACAGATTCGATGGAGATCTGCTTGCCAGATAGGATGGATTTCATGGTAGGAAGAGGTTCCCTCCCAGGCTTTCTCTACCGATAGCAGGGATCTTTGCACAGAGCTTTCGATCGGGTGTTGGACAGGTTAGATCTGAGATTAACCTCTCGGCCTTATCTCGTCTTCTTCCCCGATTTCTTCTCTTAAGTGCTCAGCTCAGCCTTCTCTCTACAATCTAGCAACATTTAGCCCCGTATCAAGCAACATATTTTTCTCTGAAATCAATGGGGAATTTATAGGTGCAGAACTCCGACCTTGTGGTCCCCACTCATGGTTATGGTAATTCCGAAGATGGAGGGATATTATTCCTTTGTTATGCAATCAGACCGTCAATTCTACACAACCGTTAGTTGTACATGTGTCTTATTCCTCCGCTCTTGCATTGCTCAGTTGCATCTTTCGATCATAGGTTCGCATGCGGTGTTTATTTTTATTACCGCATGCGGTTGAAACACAGCTCTCGGATCAACTGTCGCATTGCGCCGCCATTGCGGTATTCGTCTCTTCATTGTTGATTAATGGGCGCAATGTGATAGAGATGCATTGATTGGTCTCTCGTGAGCCTTGAGCGCAAGCAGTGACTTGATCTCCTACAAAACAGAGTAAAGTTCGGCTTGTCTTCTATCTTTTTGGTGTTAGTGGGTGTAATCGCAAACATTTATAATTTTTGCAATACTAGGCTAATTTTCATACAATTGGTGCATAATTACTAACTTTTGGCCATAATATCTAGATAAGGTGGCTTAAATAACTTGCATTTCTACAAGTTATCAGTTTTCTCTCGGCAAAAAAAGAAGCTCACAGTGCATGTCAAGTAAATATCGATTTACTAAATGACATTGTGTTTTTAGTAAACGATCAGTGTTTGTAGGCAACAAATAGAGCTTATCTCTAAGTCTCTATCTCTTGCTTATGCAGATCTAATCTTGCTCTCTCGAGTCTAGATTCTAACCCAGCTCTCTCAAGTCTTAGGTTCTTTATTTAGACTCTCTCTCGAGTAGCTCTAAAGGGGTGTTGGGCGCAACATAAGACAAGATGATCGCATGCAATGAAGATCCTAGGTCATGCTAGCTAAGTTCTTCTCAACCCATTTGATAAATTTAGCTACTCATGCGTGCTTTAAAGAGAGTGAACAGATGTAGATAAGCAAGTTCCATTTTATAAATATATAATTGAAATACAGAATGACTATGTGGAATAAGAATAAAGAACCTGGTAGCAATTTCTTGCGTCCCAAGGCTTTTACACTGTTCTTCTCTACTCTGCTCAAAAGATAATCTTGCTCTCACAAGAGTCGCCCCTCTCTGTTTTCCCACGCCTCCTAGGTTCTCTCTCAAGCTGACCAGGGCGATCTTCCGACATTTCTTCCCTTCTCTCGCTCCTTCTTCTAAGTATAAGAAAACTTTGAACAAGGCTACTTCTATCTAAGGAGAAAATTATCTAACTGTTGAACTCCTTCACTGAAGGCAACCTCTGGTATTTATAGAGTTTCGAGGTCAAAGGCTTCTTCTCTCTTATGATTGCACTAATGGGATGGCATTAATTCTCTGTCTGATGCGCTGAATATTTGTCACCGAAAAGTTGAGTGCACTTGCTACAGTAGTTCATTAACGGCTTGTCAACTTAATTCAGAATTGATTGTCATCAGCTTTCTGTCCCATCGTGATTTATTATGCTTTTCACCCAGATGCGCCCACCAAGATCCACCAGCTCTATGCGGAAACCTTCTTGAGTAGATATTCGAGAGCACAAATGATCGTATAGCCTTGCGTCAACGCAATCTCTTAATGCGCTCGGCCATTGATTTCTTTGGATTGCATTTTCCGCCTTGCGTCAACACATATTCTACACAAAAATACATAAGTTAATTATTTTAATGCGATGGACACATGCGATCGTAATATTGTGAACTTAATGCTTTTGGACGCAATATTGTATATTTTTATCAACGCAATCCTGCATTATTTTATAACTTTGCGCTGTAATAACGTGCATTTCTACCTGTTATCAATCTGGTCTGTTCGAATTAGAATGACTAAATCGAATTGAGTTTGTTTTTCATAGAATTGAATCTAAACCAACGTATAGAGGATGGGGAACAATGGGTTGGGAGGAGGTGCACGAACGAATCTAGGCAAGGAGGTCAGTTCGAGGGACGAACATGCTACGTTGGAGCATGGCAAGTCTGAGGCGACAGATCTATGGTCAATGGGTTAAGCACAGCAGAGGAGACAAACCCATGGTAGGAGATCTGAGCATGAATCTAACGAATTAGAGTAGATTTGAAGTGGATCTAAAAGGAGGTACAAAAGACGGATCTGAGCACAATCGGATCTGTGCGATGACCGGATCTGGGAGACACGGCTGATCTGAGGAGCACAAACGGAGCAAGCGAACTTGAGCGACGGTGGATTTGTGTCATTTGTCAAAGAAAATGAGACACGAACGATACAAAAAAAAAATAAAAATAAACGGCGTTCCAAACAAGTGTGAATTGAGACTCACGTGAAATTAGATCTTGTTGGGGTTGATGCCTTAAACTCCTGTTAGGTCCTATAGTTTGTAAACAATGTATTGAACAAATGCTTGTTATGTAATAATATATGATACTTTTCTTCACTATTGTCTATGAAACATAGGATGTTTTATTTTCTTTACCACAAACCAATAAACTAAGATCCTTGGTTGTCGTTGTAACTTAAGCATGTATGTGGAGACATACAGGTGGATCATTGATGCGTGGTTAATGCGATGAAATAATGGTGTAAAATGTGATGGTGGAATAGGCGTTGTGCATGCAAGTTTTCTTAGCAAGATCCAAGTATAAATCCTACTAAGTTGCCTGGTAAGTCCAGGATCGAACACAGGGACTATGGAACAGTATGCGATTGTAATTTTAGATCTCTTTGTGTTGACAAATAAAACAATGCATTGGTTGGTATGTTGTTTAAGGTATAAAGTTTATGCGGTAGAATTGAGAAAAGTGTTAATAATACGAAAGATGCGATGAGTATACGGGAACGTGTTGGTAAGGTATTTAGCTAGCGCTTCGTGATATTGCGTTCAAGCTATGCGATCATGCTACACACATACAACAACAATTCATCTTCCAATGTAAATGCTATAGTTCCTAATTTTAAGATTCATGCGATGTATGCGATGATGTCTATAGAACTTATTCCTAAGTCTCTATTTCATGCCTATGCGATGATGAATGATGCACACAGGTACAAGGTGACCGCATACCATCATATCCTATCTCTAGGGTGCATGTGATGCGTTAATAGCAAACAAAACTTATTCCTAAGATTCTATCTCTTGATTATGCGGTTCTTATCTGACTCTCCCGAGCCTAGATTCTAATCTGACTTTTCCAAGCCTAGATTCTATCCTTAGACCACCCTCCCGAGCATCTCCAAAGGACAAATGATGCATACATAATACAAGATGATCGCATAAAGTGAAGATCTCAGGTCATACTAGCTAAGTGCTTCTCAACCCATTCGACAATTTAGTTACTCATGCGTAAGGTAAAGAGAGTGGACAGATATAAAGATGCAATTTTCATTTTATAAGTAAGTTCAGAAAATAGAATGACAATGGAAAGTAAGGATAGAGAGCCTGGTAGCAATATCTTGCTTCCCAAGGCTTTTACACAGAGTTTTTTCTACTCTGCCCAAAAGATGTTCTTGCTTCCGCAAGAGTTGGCCCTCTCTTTGTTTTTGACACTTCCCAGCACTCTTACGAGTTAACCAGGACAATCTCTCACCTTATTATCCCTTCACTCGCCTCCGCCTTCTGAGTATAGAAAATTACAGACTACAGCTATCTATGGTGAAGAAGAACTATAAATTCTGAGTCGCAGAATCGAACTCTCCGAACTTCTTTAACGAAGGTGGCCTTCGATATTTATAGAGCTTCAGGGTGAAGAGCTTTTTTCTCTCAAATGATTGCCCTGATGGGATATCATTAATTCTCTGTCTGATGTGCCGAATAATTGTCACCAAAAGCTGAGTGTACTTGCTACAGTGTCGTTCATGGCTTGTCAACTAAATTCAGATTCAACCATCATCAGCTTTCTGTCCCATCGTGATTTATTAAGCTTTCACCTTGATGCGCCAGCTTATGCGGCCACTTTCTTGAGTAGATCTTCGTGAATTCATATGATCACATAGCCTTATGGTCACAATCATTTATGCGTTTGGATGCTAACTTCCTTGGATCGCAATTTTTCCTTGGTCAACGCATTTTTTGCACAAAATACATAATTTAGTTGCTTTAATGCGATGGACACATGCGATCACAATGTTCTAAACTTAATGCTTTTAGACACAATTTTATATATTTTTACAGTCGCAATCCTTCATTGTTTTATATCTTTGTGCTGTAATAACGTGTATTTCTGCCCGTTATCACACCCCCAAATTTAAAACAATGCTTGTCCTCAAACATAAACTAAAGATTTTCTCTAGAAAGTCGACCACCTTCTTCTTTCCTAGATTTCTCAAGGTTGCCTTATTCAAATCCTATGTACAAAAATCTCCTTAATTCTTATCCGAGTCTCTTCTTAAAATATTTCTAAAATATGAGGGACCACAAGTTTAACCTTCAAAAAGACTTTACTCGTTTCCAGGGCATTACATGATTTATTTCATAAAAAAAACTTTTTCAACTAGGGTGTTTTCAACTGATTTTTATCCTTGCGTAGTTTAGACATATATTTTTTCTATGCCCTTGTGCTGACCCGAGTGCCTAGCCTTCGTTTTGTCTTGCCCCCACGAGTGTCAAGAGAACATCCAACAAGGCGCTATTTCTCATACGATGCTCTTACGAAGTTTCATAAAAGTCGGTTTGAAAGAAAACTAGTGGACCATTAACTTCTAGAAATATTTCATGAGTTAACTTGTCCTAAAATTAAGTTGACTCTAGTGCATGTGATGAAAAATAGAGGCATGCGTTTCATCATTGAAATCATAATTGCCAAAGGGAAATAATGCGGTGACTTACTGAATTAATCACTGTGTAATGACTGCGCCGACTAAAGAGGATGCGATGATAAAATATCAAAGTTAAAATGTGATGCGAGAGTGCAAAATTTGGAATAGACAAAGTAATGAAAGATACAACCCCCAAACTGGCTCTGTCGCCTGCATTGTTTGTGATCGCATCCTTCTTTGCGGCGAACTTCTTTCTTCGATTGTGGTGGCAGAGTAAACTAGTTGCGTCTTTTGTGTAGCTTCTCCGCAATCGTTCACCACGATCGTTGCACCGAAAACATTGAGAGGGTCAAATAAAAGACAGAGTTAGCAAATTTTTCTTCTTTTAGAAATAGAAAGAGAAAAAACAAGTAAACGATAACCGGAAAAGGATATTCCAAAAGACTTGTGCCCCTAATGTTTTCTATCGCATAACAATGCAGGGACCACTCGATTTTTCTTCATTCAAGATTTCTTAGGTCTATGGAGGTATTTTCCCGATGAAAGTCACCTCTAAAATATATCTTGACTCTTTGCACGTTAACCTTGAATGCGTGGGTCCCTTCCTCATTGGTCAACTCGACCGCACCATGCGAGAATACTTCTTTGATTATAAAGGGTTCGGACCAGCGTGACTTTAATTTACCGAGAAAGAGTCATAGCCGCGAATTGAATAATAAGACCTTTTGTCCAACGTGGAGATTCTTCTTGCATAACTGTCTGTCATGCCAACGTTTTGTGCGCTCTTTGTAAATTTTGGCATTCTCATAAGCTTGCATTCTTCTTCATCAAGCTCGACTAATTGAAGTTTCCTTGCTTCCCTTGTGGCCTTTAAGTCAAAATTAAGCTTTTTCACTACCCACATTGCTTTATGCTCCAGCTCAAGCGATAAATGACATGCCTTTCCGAACACCAGCGCATAAAGGGAAATGCCTATAGGTGTCTTATAGGCAGTGCTGTATGCCCACAACACATCGTCTAGCTTCATTGCCCAATCTTTTCTTGAAGGTTTTACCACCTTCTCTAATATCAGCTTGATTTCCCTATTGGACACTTCAGCTCGACCATTTGTTTGTGGATGGTATGCGATGGCCACTTTATGGAGGATATTGTATTTGAGCAGGAAATTGTTGACGATGTGATTTACAAAGTGGGAGCCTTCATCACTTATTATGGCACGTGGAGGGTCAAAACGAGTGAAAATATTTTTCCTTATGAACTTAGAGACTACTGCCGCGGCATTGCTTGCAACGCACGATACCGCTTCTACCAATTTGGAAACGTAGTCGACGCCCAATAGAATGTATTTGTGACCATTTGATGGTGGAAATGATCCCATAAAGTCTATGCCCCAGATGTCGAAAAATTCAAATCCTAAGATGATGTTCATGGGCATCACATGATTCCATGAAATGTTTCCCATGCTTGGCACCGGTCGCATTTCATCACATAGTCTCTTGCGTCCTTGAATAATGTTGGCCAAAAATAACCACTTTGTAACACCTTTGCTTCTGTGCGTTGACCTCCAAAGTATCCTCCATATGGCGAGTCATGGCATTGTGATAGTATGCGTTGGTGAGTGATGCGTTATTTTATGCGGTGAAATTAATGAAATGAATTGTGGTGATGGGAATGCGTTATGCAAAAAGTTTTCTCAGCATAATCAAAGTATAAATTCTACTGAGTTTCTTGGTAAGTCCAGGGTCGAACTTAGGGGTTAAGGAAAACGGTATGCGGTGATAATTTTTAAGAAGACTTTGCGGTAACCAATAAATCAAAAAGTTATTTTGGGTTGTTGTTCGCCGTATAAAAAGTATGGGTAGATTTGTGAAAATATTGATTATGTGGTAGATGCACTGAGTATGCAGAGGAATGGGTTGAGAAGGTCTTTCGCTAGCGTTTCTTGGGAATGTGTCAAACTATGCGATCATGCTACACTCACGTGACAGCAAATCATTTTCCAATGCAAATGCGGTACTCCTAGTTCTAGGACGCATGCGATGAATGCGATAATGTCCATAGAGCTTATTCCTACATCTCTACTTTTTGTCTATGCGATGATGCAAGATGCACACAAAGACAAGGTGACCGCATACAATCATAGCCTATCTCTAGGATGCATGCGATGCGTTAATAGCAAACAGTGCTTATTCCTAAGCTCCTATCTCTTGATTATGCATTCTAAACTGACTCTCTCGAGCCTAGATTCTAACCTGACTTTTCCAAGCCTAGAATCTATCCTTAGACTACCCTCCCAAGTATCTCTAATGGGCGAATGACGCATACATAATACAAGATAGTCGCATAGAATGAAGATCCCCAGTTATGCTAGCTAAGTGCTTCTCAACCCATTCAACAGATGTAGCTACTCATGCATGATAAGCAGAGAATGAACAGACATAAAGATGTAGATTCCATTTCTATAGATAAGTTAGGAGTACAAAAGGACAATGGAAGATAAAGATAGAGAGCCTGGTAGCAATTCCTTGCTTCCTAAGGCTTTTACACTGTTATTCTGCTCAAAAGATGTTTTTGCTTCCGTAGGAGTTGGCCCTCTCTCTGATCTCGATGCTTTCGGCACTCTTCCAAGTTCACCGGAACGATCTCTCGGTACAATCTCACTTCTCTTGCTTTCGCCTTCTTAATAAAAGAAAACTAAGAACAACGCTACTTCTAACTATGAAGAAAATTATCTAACTGTTGAACTCGACAAACCAGACAAACAAGACGAACCCTTCACTGAAGGTTACCTTTGGTATTTATAGAGCTTCTGGGTGAAAGGCTTATTCTCTCTTATGATTGCACTGATGGGATGGCATTAATCCTCTGTCTGATGCATTGAATATTTGTCACCGAAAAGTTGAGTATACTTGCTACAGTAGTTCGTTAGCAGCTTGTCAACTTAATTCAGAATCGACCATCATCAGCTTTCTGTCCCATCATGATTTATTATGCTTTTCACCTAGCTGCGCCCATAAAGTTGCATCAGGTTTATGCGATAATCCTTCTTGAGTAGATATTTGCGAGCACAAATCACAGCAAAGCCTTGCGGCAATGCTGTGTTTGACCGTTGATTTCTTGTGATCGCATTTTCCACCTTGCGTCAACGCATATTCTACACAAAAATACATAAGTTAACTGTTTTCATGCAATGGACGCATGCGACCGCAATATTATGAACTTAATGCTTTTTGGACGCAAGTTTATATATTTTATCCATGCAAACCTTCATTTTTTAATAACTTAGCACTATAATAACGTGCATTTCTGCCCATTATCACACCCACAAATTTAAACAATGGTTCCTCAAGCATAAGCTAAAGGTTTCATTTAGAAAGTCGACCACAATCTCTTTTCCTAGATTTCTCAAGGATGCCTCATTCAAATCTTATACACCAAAATTTCCTTAATTCTTATTCAAGTCTCTCATTAAAATATTTCTAAATTTTAGGGACCGCAAGTTTAACCTTCAAAACGACTACTAGATTCCAGGACATCGCATGATTTTTTTCAAAAAAAAAAAAAAACATTTCACTGTGGTGTTAAATGATTTTTATCCTTGCTTATTATAGACATTATTATTTTTTTCTCTGACCTTGCGCTGATCCAAGTGCCTCGCCTTCATTTTGGCTTGCCCCCACGTGTGTCCTACGGACATCCAACTACGACCAAGGCGCTCTTTTTCAGACTAAACTCATTCCCATTTGGCAGTGGAGTTGCAGTCATTTTTTATGCGTTGATCACGATTCCTACCTTCATTTTTGGCTTGCCCCCACGTGTGTCATGCGAACATCCAACTATGAGTAGGATCCGATCGCAATGTTATGATTCTTTTCTTGATAAACTAATAATAGCAAGGTCGAAAATAAATACCGCTCCCCCAAATTTAAAATGCGGCAATGTCCTCATTGCCAAAGGATTGAAAGAAGTCATGCGATGTTCTTAGGAAGTTTCGTAAAGGGTCAGTTTGAAAGAAAGCTAGCAAACCACTAACTTCTAGAAATATTTCATGAGGTGGCTATCCTAAAATTAAGTTCTCTAGTGTATACGAAAAAATAAAAGCATGTGTTTCATCATTGAAATCATAATTGGCAAAGAGAAATCATGCAGTGACTTACTAAATTGATCAATGTTAAATGATTGCGGTAACCAAAGAGGATGCGGTGATAAAATTTTCAAAATTAAAATGCGATGCGATAGTGCGAAATTTGGAATAAAGTTAAGGAAAGATACCACCCCCAAATTTGTGTTGTCACCCGCATTATTTGTTGACACATCCTGCTTTGCAGTGATCTACTTTCTTTGGATTGCGGTGACGAAATAAAGTACTTGCATCTTCGTGTAGTGCCTCTGCAATCGTTTACCTCGATCGTTTGCAAAAAAAAAAAAAAAAACATTGAGAGGGTCAAATAATATTAAAAAAAACAGAGTTAACAAAATCGTTTACCGCAATCGTTCAGCACGATCGCATTCTTTTTTGTTTTTAAACAATAAATATGCGATAATAGATAATAACAAGGTGATGAGAGTTCATGAAGTAAATATGTAGAAAAAGGGTATTCAAAAGGATTGCGTCTCTGATGAGGTTGAATCGCGTAGTAACTCTGGGACTGCTTATTTTGCGGTACAAGCTGGATTTTTTACGTCCACAGTGGCTTTTTCTTCTTTTCTCTGTCCTCTGGAATCTTGACTGCCTTAATCTGAAGCTTTTCCCCGTTAATGTTCATCACAATCTCCCCCTTGCACATATCAATTTGAGCGCGACTGGTCGAGAGGAATGGTCGTCCCAATATGATGGGTGCATCTTCGTCCGCTTTATAATCCAAAATGATGAAGCCTGCCATCAATATGAATTTATCAATTGAGATTGTGGCATCTTTCAACTCTCCTTCAGGTGTATTCGGGATATGTCCGCAAGCAAGAGAGTCTCCGTCGTGGGCATGAGTTTGCCCATATTCAATCGTTTGAAGGTTGATAATGGCATTATGTATATACTCGCCCCAAGATTGCATAGTGCTTGGCCACTGTAGACCCCTCCAATGGAACGTGGTATCGTGAAGATTCCTGAGTCTCACGTTTTTGGTGGGATCATAGCATTTTGCGTTACTGTCACTGTCGTGATCTTGTCTTCATCATTTTGTCTTTCTTTCAATCTTTGAGGGACTGGTGGTATCTAGACTTCTTCTGCCTAATGTTCTAAAGGCTTGAGGGTGGATGCAACTTCGGGGTTAATCTTCTTCGGCTTGTCTGAATTATAAGTCAATGGGTCCTTGGTTGTTACTGCATTCAAGTTGGACGTGATGGGTTCCTCCCCTACTTCTGCAATCATTTTGTCACTTAGCAAGGAGACTGCTAAGCATTGTTCCTTCCCTTGTACCCCTTGCGTTGCGAGTAAGCTCAGTTGAGCTCAGGAAAGCTCCTTGCAGTCTATTTTTGAGCTCGCCCGCAATTTTTCCTAGCTGAATTTCGAGATTTCGGATGGGCGTTGCTTGATTTTGAAGCACTATTTCGTTCTTCTCAATGTATTGATTCAACATGCTCTCTAAAGGACGAAGATTGCAGTGTCTGAGAACTACTGGCTTGATTATGCGTTGGACCGTTGGTTCGCGGGAAAAATCCGGGTGGCCCTTCTTTTTGTGCCACTGGTTGAAAGATTTGTTGTTGATTTTTCCACGCGAAATTTAGGTGGTTTCTCCACCCGGGGTTGTATGTATCGGAATAGGGATTATTCTTTATGAAGCATACTGACTGTGGATTTCCTGGGCATTCTTCCATCAGATGAGTGTCTCCACAGATGACACAACTTGCGGTCATTTGAGCAATTGCATTGACCTGCCCTTTTTTCGCTCCCGTGCTATTAATCGCAATGCCTTGTATAAAACTCATCATCACAAACATTTGGTTCTGAAGGGATGCAATGACCCCGTTGTTCACGTCACTATCTATAACATCCCACACCTTTTTATTTATTTATTAATAATGTAAAACTTTTCCCTTTTCAGTAATTGTCCTTAGTTGAAGGGCATGTTTGGAATTCTGAATTTAAAGTATAAATGCGAGGATTTAAGTGTTGTCGTGAAAATTATTAAAAAATTATTCAATTTCCAAATTCAATTTGAAAAGTTATGGCAGGAATTAATTATTTTTGGAAAAAAGAAAGGGATTAAATAGTATAAAGTGGGTTAAGGAAAGGATTTAATTAGAGATATACTATTTTCCTTTTATTATTATTATTCTTATTATCATTATCATTATTATTATTATTGTTATTGTTATTAATTTTTTTTAAAAATAAAAAGGGCACCCCATCTCCCTCACAGTCGCCTTGCTCGAACGCCGCCCAGATCGGACGCTGAACGTCTGCCGCCAGCCACGAATCCCAGCCGTTCGCATCTCTTTTTCTCTCGGCGACCCAAACCGCGCGACCTCTCCCTTCTCGGTCGCGTGTCCGTGCCTCGCCTCGCCGTCGGCCCTTCACACTAGGGTTTCACACGCCTCTGCTCACGCCGTGACAGTCGTCGTCGACTCTCAGCCGTCCGCGGGTGCCGGATCAAAGATCGTGGGTTCAGCGTCATTGCTGATTCGTCTTGTCATTCGGCGTCGCTTCTTCGTCCAACTCCGCCCAGCTTCTACCGTCGTCGCAGTTGCTGTCACATCTCTTTTGGGTAAGATTCTTAGTTTTAGGTGTTTTCCTGGGAGTTTGGGTGTGGTATGTTTTGGAATAATTTTGGGTTAAAATCCGTTAAGTTTGGACTTACAGAAGCAATATTCAGAGGATTTTGAGGATGTTGCTCATCGAGGAGGAGACTGATTTTTCATTAGGAATTGTTAAGTTTGGGTGAGTAGTTGGGCTGTTTGTCTTTTGGGTTAAGGGTACCTATAAGAAAATTAAGTTACTAATTTGGGACTAAAATTATGTTCAGATTGGCGTTTTGGTATGAGTTCTAAAATCTGCTAAGAGGAAATTTTGGAGTCAAAATCTTGCGAGTTTCGTTTGGGTAAGTTTTGGTGACCGTCTGATTTAAATTTTTATGTTGGGTCCTAATTCCAAAGACTGAAATTTAGTATTATGTCTGTATTAGGGGACTTAATTCAATGTTTATTTTGTTGAAGAGCATTAGCTTGGATTAATATCTGAACTTGACTTCGAGGTAAATAATCTTATCACTGGAACTGCCCACGGGCCAGACTCTAGTTGTATGCTAGCATGATAAGTGTATGTTATGGTAAATGTTAGCATGTTGATTGACAGTATGACTTGAATCAAAGTATGTTCTGGCACAAATTCTGATTTGTTTACATACACACCTAAGTGCTTGATCGTTAGTATGTGATAGTATGTGTTTTCATATGTCGATGTCTAATCTGCTGGCGTTAAGGCATACTTGTATGTTGTGGATTTATGATATAAGTTATACATGGATGATGTATAATATGTTGTTAAGAATTATGGGTATGTGATGTAGCCATGGTATTAAGGATTGTTATGCATGCTTTAGAACCGTACAATGTTGAATCTTAGCACGTTAAGACTGTGTGAATATCCTCATTGATTAGTTAGATGCTCACCAGTTTGTGTTTCCTTCGGGAGTCACCAGTTTTTGTTTCCTTCGAGATTCACTAGTTTATGTTTCCTTCGGGATTCACCGGTTTGTGTTTCCTTCGGGATTCACCAGTTTGTGTTTCCTTCGGGATTCACCAGTTTGTGCTTCCTTTGGGATTCACCAGTTTTGTGTTTCCTTCGGGATTCACCAGTTTTGTGTTTCATTCGGGAATTCACCAATTTTGTGTTTCCTTCGGGATTCACCAATTTTGTGGGCATACTTAACTACAATAGGATAGGACCCAGTCTCTTATATGTTACATGTATTTATGTGCCAAATGTGGGTATCTAGAGGACATAGATGCCTAGCCTGACCCCAGTGGTGGGGTTACTTACTGAGTATTTTATACTCATTCTTTCTTATGTTGATGTTTCAGGTAAGGGTAGAGATGCACCGGCAATGGCGCAGCGAAATTCATGATCGAGCCACTGGGACTATTTTTTTTACGCTTCCGCATCATGAGATTTAACATTCTTTTCATGTTTCCCTTAATGTTTAGTTTTGATGTTTGAAAACTTATTATTAAGAATTGTTTTTCATATGTATTTATTAACCTTTATGATTTATTGGTACCTTATTTTTGTTTTTAACAATTGCATTTAATAAGTGTCTTTTGAACTTCTCTTATTTTTAATTAGCATTTATTTCAAATGACTGAGCGTCGTTTTAAATTCTTTGCATGAATTTATTTTAGTAACGGCCTTACCTAGGTCCTAGGGGGTTGGGTCGTTATAGTTGGTATCAGAGCCCATGTTTTGGGTTCTGTAGACTGACTTACTATGTAAGTTTAGATAGTCCCTATGACCAATAATGAATTCCTCGTCATCGCCAGGTACGTTCTACTAACGAAAGTTTCCATGTGCATATGAGGATAGTGATGTAGTGTTTTAAACGCATGATGTCTGAGAGAAGCCCATAAATAGTTAGCTAATGTATGAATTTATGACAGGACATGGCACCTAAACGTACAACAAGGAAAACAGTTAGAGAAGAAATACCAGCAGAGAGAGAAGGGAGTAATCAAACTGCTCCGGCGGTGCCAATTCCGCCTATGACCCAAGTGGATGAAAAGGCAATGGAAGCTCGAATTAGTGAAGCTGCTGCAACCGCTCTGATGGGGAAGCTGCAGGAACTGATCCATAGCACGATGGCAGGACAGCCTACCCAGACTCAGGCTCAGGAGGAACCGGTGCCACCCGAGCCGTTACGACAAACCCGTCTGCAAGACAAGGACACACAGAGCCTGTCTCTCAAGGCCAAACATTTAAGGGATTTCCGGAAGTATGACCCTCGCCCCTTTGATGGATTGTTAGGAGACCCCACCAAGGAAGAACTGTGGTTGTCATCCATTGAGACAATTTTCCGTTTTATGAGGTGCCTGGAAGAGCACAAACTGCAATACGCAGTCTTCAAGCTGACTGGTAACGTGGCAATCTGGTGGCGTTTGGCAGAAAAGATGATCGATATTGGAGGTGACCTTGCAACCTGGGAACAGTTCAAGGAACGTTTTTATGAGAAGTACTTTTCGGCCAACACTCGATACAATAAGCAGGCAGAATTCTTGAACATGAAGCAGGGCGTTATGTCAGTGGAGGAGTACAAGCAAGAATTCGATAAGTTGTCTCAGTTTCCTCCTGAGCTAATGGCCACCGAGGCAGCGAGGATAGAGATTTATCTAGGGCCTGAGGAGCGGGTTGCGAGGGATGGTACATGCCTTGGATCTCAAGACATATGCCGCGGCACTACGAGCTGCTGTGATGATTGATGCCGACTCCTAGGGGGGAGAGGAATACAGAAGGTCACTCGGGATTGGGACCTCCGCAGGGCAGAAAAGAAAGGCTGAGCACAGGACTCTTGAACATCAGCAGAGGGGTCAGAACACAGTGCATGCTCCACGTCAGTGGGGACAATAGAGTACCCAGGCTGGGAATGGTAGGGGGGATAGACCGATATACACCACTTGCGGTAAGCAACACTAGGGACGTTGTTTAGCCGGCTCAGGCAATTGTTTCTGATGTGGCCATAAGAGACATATGGCAGATAGATGCCCAAGGAAGAATGCGCCTGAGCATAAGAGCCAGCCCGTAGGATCGTTCCAGGGAGGCCCGAACCGCCAACAACAGCAGGGAAAGGTATTTTCTACCACTCGACGTGCGGCCAAGAAGTCAGGCACTGTGGTGACAGGTACACTTCCCATTTTGGGACACCATGCTCTTGTTTTATTTGTGGTTCTTCGCACTCGTTTATATCTTCTATATTTGTGAGACACGCCATGTTAGACTCAGAACCATTTCCATTTGCATTGTCTATTTGCACTCAATCGGGAGAGATCATATTAGCTACATAAAAGATAAAAGCATGTCAGATAGAGGTAGACAACCGCACATTAGATGTAACCCTGATAATTTTAGATATACGCGATTTTGATGTTATATTAGGCATGGATTGGTTAGCTGCTAACCATACCAATAGATTGCTCTCGTAAGGGGGTTATCTTTAACCCTCCTACAGAAACCAGTTTTAAGTTTAAAGGGGTTGGGACCGTAGTCCTACCCAAGGTGATATCCGTA
Organism: Benincasa hispida; assembly: GCF_027475165.1. Taxonomy (NCBI): domain Eukaryota; kingdom Viridiplantae; phylum Streptophyta; class Magnoliopsida; order Cucurbitales; family Cucurbitaceae; genus Benincasa; species Benincasa hispida. Next base: position 32,643,926 of record NC_143488.1, on the reverse strand, counting down.
TTGAAGGCCAGTAGGCTATTTGACCAAGGAGCTTGGGGCTTTATGGCCAGTGTGGTAGACACTAAGGAGAATGAAGTTACCTTGACTTCCGAGCCAATAGTGAGGGATTTTCCAGATGTGTTTCCAAAAGACCTTCCCGGATTGCCCCCGCAGCGGGAGATAGATTTTTCCATTGAATTGGAGCCAGGCATAACCCCTATTTCGAGGGCTCCGTACAGAATGGCCCCGACAGAGTTAAAGAAACTGAAGGTCGAATTGCAAGAGTTGTTGGACAAGGGTTTCATTTGCCCTAGTGTGTCACCATGGGGTGCACCCGTTTTGTTTGTGAAAAAGAAGGATGGATCGTTACGTTTGTGCATTGACTACAGAGAGTTGAACATGGTGACCGTCAAGAACAAATATCCCCTTCCCAGGATCGATGATTTGTTTGACCAGTTACAGGGAGCTACGGTATTCTCTAAGATTGACCTCCGGTCAGGGTACCACCAGTTAAGGATAAAGGACAGTGACATACCCAAGACAGCCTTTCGTTCAAGGTATGGACATTATGAGTTCATAGTGATGTCATTCGGCCTAACGAATGCACCAGCAGTGTTCATGGATCTGATCAATAGGGTGTTTAGGGAATTCCTAGACACATTCGTGATTGTTTTTAATGATGATATTTTGATTTATTCCAAGACAGAGGCCGAGCATGGGGAGCATTTGCGAAAAGTTTTAGAGACATTGAGGGCCAATAAGCTATATGCTAAGTTTTCTAAATGTGAATTTTGGTTGAAGCAGGTGTCCTTTCTAGGGCATTTGCGGAAAGTTTTAGTTATGGGTTGGGCTCATTCAACCACGGTCAGTGAGGTGCACAACTTCCTGGGGTTAGCAAGCTACTACAGATGGTTCGTGAAGGATTTCTCTCGCATAGCCGCCCCATTAACTCAGTTGATCCGAAAGGGGGCAACATTTGTTTGGAATGAGGCTTGTGAAAGCAGTTTCCAGGACCTCAAGCAGAGGTTGGTTTCAGCCCTAGTTCTCACAGTATTGGACGGATCAGGAGGTTTCGTCATTTTCAATGATGCATCCAAGAAGGGGTTAGGATGCGTATTGATGCAGCAGGGTAGAGTAGTTGCTTACGCTTCACGTCAGCTGAAGAAGCATGAACAGAATTATCCCACGCATGACTTGGAGTTAGCAGCAGTGGTTTTTGCTCTTAAGATCTGGAGACCTTACTTGTATGGAGAAAAGATACAGATCTTCACCGACCACAAGAGTTTGAAGTACTTTTTCACTTAAAAGGAGCTAAACATGAGGCAACGAAGGTGGTTGGAACTAGTAAAGGATTATGACTGTGAAATTTTGTACCACCCGGGGAAAGCAAATGTAGTGGCAGATGCTTTAAGTAGAAAGGTGGCCCATTTCGCAGCTCTCATTACCAGACAGACTCACCTATGCAAGGAACTAGAGAGGGCAGAGATTGCAGTAGTCGTGGGGAAGGTCGCGGCACAGTTAGCACAGTTGTCGGTGCAACCAAGCCTAAGGTAGAAGATTATTGATGTGCAGCGAGACGACCCTTATTTGGAGGAGAGAGTTCGTAGAGTGGAGTCAGGCCAGGATAGCGAATTCTCTATGTCAGCAAAAGGTGGCCTCCTTTATCAGAGGCGCCTGTGCATGCCGGCGGTTAGTGACATTAAAGATGAGTTGTTGTCAGAGGCTCATAGTTCCCTATTCTCGGTCCACCCCAGCAGCACCAAGATGTATCAGGATCTGAAACGTTACTATTGGTGGAATGATATGAAAAGAGAGGTTGCAGAGTTCGTCAGTAAGTGTTTGGTGTGCCAATAGGTGAAAGCCCCGAGGCAGAGGCCAGCAGGCTTGTTACAACCATTAAATGTACCAGAATGGAAGTGGGAGCATGTGTCTATGGACTTCATCATGGGGTTGCCTCGAAAAGTTAAAGGTTTCACTGTGATATGGGTCGTTGTAGACAAACTTATGAAGCTAGCACATTTCATACCTGGAAAGTCCATCTTTTCAGTGAATAAGTGGGCACAGATATACATGAAGTGGTGAGATTGCATGTGGTACCCATGTCCATTGTGTCAGACAGAGACCCTCATTTCACGTCTAATTTCTCGAAGAGTCTCCAGGCGGCATTGGGGAGCCGGTTAAACTTCAGTAGAGCATTCCACCCTCAAACGGATGGGCAGACAGAGAGATTGAATCAGATACTGGAAGACATGTTACGTGCCTGTGCCATAGAGTTTTTCGGAAGCTGGGATGCTCACTTGCACTTAATGAAGTTTGCGTACAATAACAGCTACCAGTCCACTATTGGGATGTCACCCTTTGAGGCCCTATATGGGAAGAGTTGCAGGTCCCCTGTGTGTTGGGATGAGGTAGGAGAAAGGAGATTGTTAGGACTTGAATTGGTGCAGACCACAAATGAGGCCATACAGAAGATCAGGGCTCGTATGCAGATAGCCTAGAGCAGACAGAAGAGCTATGCCAATGTAAGACGTAAGGATCTGGAATTTGAGACTGGGGTGAAAATGTTCTTAAAGGTGGCACCCATGAAGGGTATTCTGAGGTTTGGCAGGAAAGGAAAGTTGAGTCCGAGATTCATTGGACCTTTCGAGGTCTTGGAACGAGTTGGCCCTGTAGCTTACCATTTGGCCTTGCCCCCAGCATTGTCTTCAGTTCATAATGTCTTCCATGTTTCGATGCTAAAGAAGTATGTGGTAAACCCGTCCCATGTAGTTGACTACGAGCCCTTACAAATGAATGATAACTTGAGCTACGAGGAGAAGCCCATAGAGATTATTTCCAGAGAAGTAAAGACATTGCGCCGTCGAGAAATTGCTTTTGTGAAAGTTCTATGGTAGAACCACCAGTTCAGGGAAGCCACCTGGGAGCAAGAGGACGAGATGAAGGCCCAGTACCCGGAACTTTTTCAAGGATGAACTTTTGAGGACGAAAGTTCTTTGAGGGGGGAAGAATGTAACATCCCACAACTTTTTATTTATTTATTAATAATGTAAAACTTTTCCCTTTTCAGTAATTGTCCTTAGTTGAAGGGCATGTTTGGAATTTTGAATTTAAAGTATAAATGCGAGGATTTAAGTGTTGTCGTGGAAATTATTAAAAAATTATTCAATTTCCAAATTCAATTTGAAAAGTTATGGTGGGAATTAATTGTTTTTGGAAAAAGGAAAGGGATTAAATAGTATAAAGTGGGTTAAGGAAAGGATTTAATTAGAGATATACTATTTTCCTTTTATTATTATTATTATTATTATTATTATTATTATTAATTTTTAAAAAATAAAAATAAAAAGGGCACCCCATCTCCTTCACAGCCGCCTCGCTCAAACACCGCCCAGATTGAACAACCTATCTACTGTCCCTATAACGGGTAGGAGTGAATTCCGTCTTACACCCTATGTTCCCAGCTATCCACCCGATCGTACCCCTGAAATGGGAGGCTTATTGAGCCAGCGATGTTGAGCTGCCCTCACCTATGCAGATCTAAGGATAATTTTGATTGAACAGGAGTTCATAGTTAGCTCAAGATTAATATTAAGTTACCTAGGTCGTCGATTAACGAAATAGTCAGTTTTATACATAAAACGGTATTTAGAACATAAAAAGTGACTATTTCATGGTTCAGTCTTATGTAAACTCTTTACATAGGATGCCCCCACTAACATATCTCTATATGAACGATTTAGGATCACATCGTTTGTACTAACTACAAAGTAGGCCGCATCCATAGTGTCCCCAGAATAAGGCGCCCAACCTTATTCATATACTATAGACCATTTTGGCTATATATTTGAACTTGATCCACCTTTATGTCACTACATAAAGTTCAAACTACATTAAATAGCCTCAGGACCTTAGTTTATTGGATTCAAGATTACAATTTCAATAACAAATTTATCGAAAAACGAAACAGAATATATTTATTAATTTACAAACTACGAGTTTTAGGACATAAAATCCAACAAACTCCCACTTGGACTAAAACTCCTAGTGGAGTATCACAATGTTGAATTTAAGTGAGAAACATATGAGTACAATAAACTAGGGCATATACCCAAAAATTCTCCCACTTGTCCTAGTTTACAAACTTCGTAGACCTAGACTCTGTAGATGACCTTCAAACACTTTAGCCGTGAGGGCCTTTGTAAAAGGATCGACAATGTTTTGCTCAAAAGATATCTGGGTCACTACAACGTCTCCACGATGTACAATCTCCCGGATCAGATGGTATTTGCACTCAATATGCTTCCCGCGCTTGTGGCTTCTTGGTTCTCTTGAGTTTGCAACTGCACCACTATTATCACAATATAGGGTGATAGGTAGATGCATATTTGGAACTACTTCCAAATCTGTCAAGAATTTCCTCAACCATACTACTTCCTTTGCTGCTTCACAAGCAATTACGTATTTAGCTTCCATTGTGGAGTCCGCAATACAGTTTTGCTTTACACTTCTCCACACTACTGCTTCTCCATTAAGAGTGAACACTAATCCAGATGTACACTTTCTAGCATCTTTATCAGTTTGAAAATCAGAGTCAGTGTATCCAGTAAGGATCAAATCCTTAGTACCATACACGAGCATGTAGTTCCTCGTTCATCTAAGATACTTGAGGATATTTTTAACGACAGTCCAATGATCATATCCAGGATTGGACTGATACCTACTAACTATCCCTACTGTGTAGCATATGTCAGTTCTAGTACATAACATTGCATACATCAGGCTCCCTACTGCGAAAGCATAGGGAATGCGTCTCATATCCTCAACCTCTTGAGGTGTCTTAGGACATTGATCCTTTGACAAATGAATTCCATATCTATAAGGTAACAGACCTCTTTTGGAATTCTACATCTTATACTTAGACAACATTTTTTCTATATAAGTTGCTTGAGACATGGCTAGTGTTCTATTCTTGCGATTTTGAATAATCTGAATCCCGAGAACATACTGCGCATTTCCTAAATCTTTCATTTGGAACTGCGTTGCTAGCCATTTCTTGATGTCAATTAGGTAACCTATTTCATTCCCAATGAGTAGAATATCTTCAACATATAAAACTAAGAACGCTACAGTAGAATTGACGATATTCTTGTAAACACAAGGCTCGACAACATTCTGTTCAAATTCATAGGATTTGATCGCAGATTCAAATCTTATATTCCAAGATCTAGAAGTTTGTTTCAACCCATAAATGGATTTTTGAAGCTTACAAACCTTTTATTCTTGACCTTATGCAATAAACCCCTCTGGTTGAGCCATATAGATACTCTCCTCAAGATCGTCGTTTAGAAAGGTTGTCTTGACATCAATCTACCAAATTTCATAGTCATAAAAGGTGGCAATGGATAAGAGTATTCTAATCGACATAAGCATGGCAATGGGAGAGAAAGTTTCTTTATAGTTCACTCCCTCTCTCTGGGTATAACCCTTTGCCACAAGTCGAGCCTTAAAAGTCTATACTTTACCGACTTGGTCTCGTTTTCTCTTGTAGATCCATTTGCAACCAATTGGTTTTACATCATTTGGTTGATCTACAAGTTTCCAGACAGAATTGAAGTACATAGACTCCATTTCGAGGTCCATGGTTTTGACCCACTGATCACAGCCCACATCTTTTATCGCTTGTTTATAGGTCGATGGATCCTCTGTGTCGTCATCAGGTATGACGACTTTTTTTCTGTTAAACCCAAGTAACGGTCAGGCTGATGAACAACCCTCCCACTACGTCGAGGCATTCTCAACTCTTGAGAAGGATGTTACTGACCAGATGTACTAGTTTTATCTACTACTTTAGTAGATGAACTAGCTCTATCTGTAACGCCTTCAAAAATTTCATTCAATACTAGTCTACTGCGAGGTTAATGACTTCTTATGTGGTCTTCCTCTAAGAATGTGGAATTTGTCGATACAAATACCTTATTCTCTTGAGGATCATAAAATAGACCACCTTTTGTTTCTTTTGGATAACCTACAAATAAGCATAGTTTTGAACGACGTTCCAATTTTTTAGGATTTTGCACCAACACGTGTGTCGGGCATCCCCAAATCCTAAAGTGGCGTAAACTGCCTTTACGCCTTTCCATAGCTCATAAGGTGTTTCTAAAACACTTTTAGAGGGAACGTTATTCAAAATATAGACAGCAGTCTCTAATGCATGTCCCCAAAAGGAATCAAGTAACTCGGCAAAGCTCATCATTGAGCGAACCATGCCCAAAAACGTTCTGTTTCTTCTTTCAGATACATCGTTCTGCTGAGGCATATTAGGTGCAAAGAGTTGTGACTTGATTTCGTGTTCTATCATATAGTCTTGGAATCTTAAGTCCATGTACTGCTCACCTCGATCTGATCGTAGTGTCTTAATTGTTTTACCTAACTGGTTCTCAACCTCAGCCTTATATTCTTTGAACTTTTCAAAAGAATCGGACTTGTGATGCATTAGGTAAATATGACCATACCTTGAATAATCATCAATAAAACTGATGAAATATTCATACCCACCTCGAGCTTTGACATTCATCGGTCCACAGAGGTCCGAATGTATGAGCTCTAAGGGTATTGTGGCTTTGAGACCTTTTCCAGTAAAAGATCTCTTAGTCATTTTTCCCTCAAGACAAGACTCACATGGAGGTAAAGAATTGTCTTCTAACTGATTTAGTAGTCCATTCTTAACCAATCTCTCAATCCTATTGAGATTTATGTGACCAAGTCTTAAGTGCCATAGATAGGCATTAGAAGAAACTTTTTGTCTTTTATTCTGAGTTTCGACTGTTCTAAACATCTCAGTATTTAAGACAAATTTTGCTTTAGTTGGTTTTAACTTATATAAGTTGTTTTCAAGTACAACAGAACAAATTTGAATACCTTTTCTGAAAATGAACGCTTCATTAACTTCAAAAGATATTTTATACATTTGTTCCATAATACAAGTGATAGATATTAAATTCCTCTTCATAAGAGGTGTATACAAAACATCTTTAAGTATGATATATCTATCATTGAAAAACAACTTCAAGTCTCCCACTACTTCGGCCGAGACAACCTCTCTTGTTCCAACCTTGAGGGTGATCTCGCTTTCTTCAATCTTTTTTCAGGAACTAGTTTCCTGAAAAGAAAAGCAAATATGTGTAGTGGCTCCTGAATCTAATATCCAGGTTGAGGTATCATCCTCCACTAAACATGTCTCAGCAACTAGTAAATCATATTTACCTTGTGCTTCTTTCGAGGCAGGGGCCTGAGGACATTCCTCAGTAAATCTCAAGTCATCTATTACTAGTGTTGAATTCATATTGTTTTTCCATGTTGAGTAATTATCGCCTTTAGTTTCTCAGAAGCTAAGAGTTGATCTAAAGAGCTAGTCATGCTGAAAAGAAAAACATATCATTTTTAGTAAAAACATTAATCTGTTAAATCCAATCAAGTTTACCAAAAAATCTAATAATGTACCCTTCATTATTATATTTTGCAACGATATTTCAATGGTTTAGAATAACCTCCACCGAGGGGTGATCGACTATTCCTCCGTTGAACCAAGACTATCTTGACTAGATACTATCACCAGAATAACTCTTATTCCTATAGTAACTCAGTTATCGCTACTTTTGTCAAGAATTTACTAACACTTAGTAATTCTTGAAAGTGTGACCCTCAATTTTCAGACCTCAAAGATCGGAATCATTATGCTCCCGAAGTTGAAAAGACAAGAATGAAAACGGACTTGAGAGACCCTATCTATGTCTCCTAAATTAGCTAGCGCCCAACTTCTAATTAATCCTCCCTGATTCTGCCCCCTTATTCATTATTTTTGGATAATTAATAATTTTCTTATCCTTTTTCCAATTCTAAATTTCCACCCGATTATCCTATTAAGTTTATATATTTTTCATTCTTAATTATATATTTTATTTGTTTTCCTGCTTTCTAAATAAGGGTTAGGGTATTACATTTACCATCCCTTTAAATAAAATTTCGTCCTGCTTAACATTTGACATTTAATTTCCTGTAGTGTATGCGTACAAATTTGGGTTGTTACATTCTTCCCCCCTTAAGAACTTTCGTCCTCGAAAGTTTCTTGGTTCTTAAACAGATAAGGGTATTTGACTTTCATCTCTTCTTCTCGTTCCTATGTAGCTTCTTCTACTTGCTAATTTCTCCAGAGAATCTTCACTAACCTTATTTCCCGATTACAAAGTGACTTCTTTTCTCTTGCTAGGATGCAAACTGAAGTCTCTTCATATTCCAAGTTTTCACTTATTTGTAGAGGTTCATAATTTACTACATGTGATGGTCCAGACACGTATTTTCGAAGCATCGATACATGAAAGACATTATGTATTGTAGAAAGGGTAGGTGGTAATGCTAATCGATAAGCTACTTGGCCATTACGTTCTAATATTTCAAAGGGTCTAATAAAGCGGGGGCTAAGTTTTCCTTTTCGTCCAAAATGCATAATGACTTTCATTGGTGCTACCTTTAGAAATATGTGATCTCCTACTTTGAATTCCAACTGTTTTCGATGGTTATCAGCATAACTCTTCTGTCTGCTTTGAGTTGTTCGCATTCTTTCCCGAATTAGCTTAATTGACTCTGATGTTTGCTGCACCAATTCAGGTCCTAGTAGTGTTCGCTCCCCGACTTCATCCCAGTGTATAGGGGATCTGCATTTCTTTCCATATAAGGCTTCGAAAGGAGCCATACCAATTGTTGCCCGATAACTATTATTATAAGCAAATTCTATAAGATGTATCTGTGAATCCCATGCTCCAGTAAAATCTAAAGCACATGCCCTCAACATGTCTTCTAGGATTTGATTAACTCATTTTGTTTGGCCATCAGTTTGTGGATGGAAGGCTGTGCTGAAATTTAGATGTGTGCCCATTTCTTTCTGCAAACTTTTCAAGAACTTGGAAACGAAACAAGGGTCTTGATCTGAAACAATTGATACTGGGATTCCACGTAATCGGATGACCTCTTTTAAGTACATTTGAGCTAGTGCTTCTGTAGTGTGAGTAGTCTTGCATGGTAGGAAGTGGGCCGATTTGGTGAGTCGATCCACAATCACCCAAATCATGTTGTGGCCTTTAACAGTTCTCGGGAGTCCTGAGATGAAGTCCATAGAAATATGCTCCCATTTCCATTTTGGAACATTTAGAGGCTGGAGGAGTCCTGGTGGTCGTTGCCGTAGAGCTTTCACCTGTTGACAAACCAAACATTTACTTACATAGTCGGCTATATCCTTTTTCATGTTACACCACTAGTAATGTGCTTTTAAGTCTTGATACATTTTGGTACTCCCAGGATGTATTGAAAAGCATGATTCATGAGCTTCCTTCAGTAGTTCTTTCTTGATTTCTTCATCATCTGGTACATATAGACGTCTACGATAGAGAAGTGCAGAGTCTGGGGCTGTAGAGAATTGACTGGTTTCTCCATTCTCTGGCTGTAGTTGTTTGTTTAGGTATTTATCTATTTGTTGTGCACCAATTATCCTTTGCCTTAATGCAGGTCTTGCAATTAACTGTGCTATTTGAGTTGTGAAGGTTTCTGGTATTAGTGAGATCTCAGCTCTTTCAAGGTCATCCATTATGTGGTTGGAAATGGTACTTAGGGCTACTGTATGAGCTGACTTTCTGTTAAGAGCATCAGCAACAATGTTAGCTTTTCCTTGATGATAGAGGATCTCACAGTCATAGTCTTTGACTAATTCTAACCAACTTCGTTGCCTCATATTTAACTCTTTCTTTTAGTTCCTGAAAGCTTTGCTCACATGCTTGGTTCCAGACAAAAGGATTATTCTTCTTGGTGAGGTTAGTTAAGGGTAATGCTATACTTGAGAAATTCTTCACAAATTGTCTATGATATCCTACTAATCCAAGGAAGCTTCGCACTTCGCTGACTGTTGTTGGGCGAGGCCACTTGCTAACTGTTTTAGTCTTAGCAGGATCCACTGAGATTCCTTCTTGCTTTACAATATGCCCTAGGTCAGCAACTTGTCGCGTCCAAAACTGACACTTGAAGAATTTGGCATACAACTTTTCATTTCTTAATATGGAAAGGATGTCCCTAAGATGTTTTTCATGTTCTGCTTCAGACTTGGAATAGACCAAAATATCATCTATAAATACAATCACGAAGTTATCAAGATAGTCCTTAAAAATTCTATTCATCAAGTCTATGAAGGCTACTGGGGCATTCGTTAATCCAAAGGGCATTACAACGAATTCATAATGCCCATATCTTGTTCGAAAAGCAGTCTTGGGTATATTAGACTCCTTGATTCGTAGTTGATGATATCTAAATCGTAAGTCTATTTTGAAGAATATCGAGGCTCCTTGTAATTGGTCAAATAGGTCATCAATGCGTGGGAGTGGGTACTTATTCTTTATTGTCAACTTATTCAACTCCAGATAATCTATACATAAACACATTGATCCATCCTTTTTCTTAACAAATAAGACAGGTGCTCCCCATGGAGACACGCTAGGGCATATAAATCCCTTATCTAACAATTCTTGTAATTGTATTTTGTGTTCTTTTAATTCTGCAGGTGCCATTTTATATGGTGCTTTAGATATTGGTTCATCTCCGGGAATTAGATCTATACAAAATTCTATTTCTCGACTAGGTGGTAAACCTAGTAGCTCTTCTGGGAATACATCTTCAAATTCTCTTATTATAGAAATGGCCTTAATTTCATTCGTTTGGTTTCGTAAATCCAATACACTTGCTAAATATGCCCAAGTCCCATGGTTGAGCAAATGTTTAGTTTTTAAGGCTGAAATTATTCTTGGGACTGATGGTATATTAGAACTCTTAAACTTAAACTTGGTTCCTGTTGAAAAGGTGAATATGACCTCTTTATTTTGGCAATCTATTCTTGCATAGTTTTCTACTAACCAATCCATACCTAGTATTATGTCAAAATCACTTATGTCTAGGATGATAAGGGTCACCCCTAGTTTATTTCCTGATACTGACAATTCACAGTTTTCCACTACTGAGCTGGCCAACATAGATACTCTGGCAGGAGTAGCTATGGATAGAATGTAGCCTAAAGGCTTTTATGTTAATTGTGCATGTTGTGCAAATGTTGTAGAGATGAATGAATGTCTAGAGCCCGAATCAAATAAAGTTAAGGCATAATACCCGAGGATGGGTAATGTACCTGTAACAACTACATCTTGATCCTCTGCCTCTTGACGTGTAACAGCAAACATCCGTCCTTTCTGTTGTTGGGTAACCTTGTTACTAGTAGGCTGGGTGGTCTGGGCAGTTGATACTTGGTTGATGAACTTTGAGCAAGCCTTTGCATAGTGACCCGTCTGGCCGCAGTTAAAACACATCCCTATGTTCCGAAGACATTGCCCCTGATGGTGTTATCCACAATTTCTGCACTTAGGATATGTGAATGTTTGACTCTTCTGTTGTAACTGTATGCCCTGTGTGCTTTGGGAAATTTTTGCTTGCCGTTGTGAACGTTGGAAGCCCTGTTGGGTGAATTTCCTCTTTTGATTTAGCATGAATCCTCGTTCAGAAGTTGAGGTTTTGACAGCAAGATCTATAAGGTCGACTCAAGGGCAAAAGCATACTCTTTGTGTCAGAAAGCAGTAACAATGCCTCGAATGCCTTCTATTAATCCCCAAATAAACCTTTCCACCTTCTTCTCTTCTATGTCCACTAGTTGAAGGACAAAGTGGGACAAGCGATCAAATTTTCGTTCATACTCTGCCACCGACATGTTCTCTTGACGAAGATTAAGAAATTCCACTTCCTTTTGATATCTCACTGTCAAAGGGAAATACTTGTTGTAAAAAGCCTGATTGAATTGCTGCCATGAGACTGTACCTTTCATTGTTTTTTGTTTGGATTCCCACTAGAACTTTGCATCGCCTCTCAACATGAAGGTGGCACAATTTACTTTATGTTCTTCTGGGATGTTCATATGGCGAAAAATAGTTTCTATTTTTGTTATCCAATTCCCTGCTATAATTGGATCCACAGATGATCCATCAAATGTTGAAGGATTGAACTTCTTGAATTTTTGAATGATCTTCGAGTCATTTGTATCGTTGGTTATTGGTGTGATGGACGAGGTTGTGTTTCCATTACTCATATTTTGTATTAGTATTTGTAGTGCCTCTGGTGTAAGTAACACGTAAGGCGTTTGTCCATGTCCTTGATTTTGATCCCTTGTGGATTCACTACGAGGTCTACCTCGTCATGTTGGAGCCCTTTGTGGTGGCATATGGTACCCACATTTTATTTTTATAAGAACGAAGCGACCTAATTTTATTTATTATTTTTTTTAACTCATACCTTATGTTTACTAAATTATTTACTAAATTACATGTTTGAAAATTCCACTTACCAGCGTATTTGGCACAACTGTGGGCATCACTTAACAGGCCGAACCATCAAACACCACGACTCTTCTAATTAGTAGAGCCTAATTGGCTCAAATGCTCTGTTACCAACCTGTAACGACCAGATCCTTACATATTATGGTCCGACCGCTACGACATGCATGACTTTTCTATTATGAGATGAGTTTTGGTAAAAATCTCAAAAAAAACATATCTAAGATTTTATTAATTAGGAAGAAAACTATATAAAAAGTTTATTTTACAAAACACCAGGATCCATAAAACAATAGCGTAGTGATACAAAAATGTATATGCCTATAATAGTGAGTTCGATGGTTGGCCATTTGAGCGACGTCCAGTTCTGCCACCTACGCTGTGTCCTTACCTACAAAGTCTGTAAAAATAGGATGAGTATATAATATACCCAGTAAGTAGTTCTCACATAGGGTAGTGACCAAATGCACAATCACATGCAACATGTCCTGAAAACGTATGATTGGGACCGAAAACATATAATAACATGTGAAAATACATACACTGAAGCCAAGGTCATCTTGGACCACATCTCACGGAATATGGATGACTAGGTTGATGACAGGTACAGAGGAAGAGGCTCCGAGAGAAGAAGAAATGATACATCCATTCTTTTATATAAATCGCCGCATGCACATTATCACATTCATTTTGCTACAAGTCCCCATCGCATGTGCTAAGAACGATGTGGTCATAGTGGTGAAGTTTCTTAAGAAGAATATTTTTACCCGATATGGACCGCTTCAAGCCTTAATCAGTAATGCAGACTCACATTTCATCAACCGCATCATCACCAACCTGTTGACCAAATTTAACGTCAGCCATAGAGTTGCAACCGTATATCACCCACAAACCAATGGGCAGGCAGAAATTTCTAACAGAGAGATCAAGACTATCTTGGAGAAGGTAGTCAGTACCTCCAGGAAGGATTGGTCACCCAAGCTTGATGAAGCACTGTGGGCATATAGGACTGCTTTCAAAACTCCAATTGGCATGTCATATGCTCTGGTCTTCAAAAAAGCTTGTCATCTGCCTCTCAAGTTGGAACACAAAGCAATGTAGGCAAGCAAGAAGTTGAACTTTGATCTAGCGAGCGCGGGGAAAGTTTGAAAGTTGCAATTGAACCAACTAGTCGAGTGGCGAATGAACACCTACGAAAATGAAAAGCTCTATAAGGAGAGGACCAAGAAATGGCATGATGACTGCATAAACAACCGAACATTCTTCGAGGGTCGATAGGTACTTCTGTTTAACGTGTGTTTGCAATTGTTTCCAGGGAAGTTGAAGTCCCGCTGGTCTGGGTCATTCCACATCAAGACTATTTTTCCCCATGGTGCAGTGGAGCTAACAACTAAAGATGGGAATAACGCATTTAGAGTCAATGGTCAACGAATTAAGCCCTACTATGGGGGTTATGTGGAACGACGCATGGAGACCATCGACTTAGGCAAGCAGGATTGACCGCTTGCGAGGATGCTATTGCGGTAACTCTAAAAAACTTTTGTCAATTAGCATCCCTATATCTATGTTTAAGTGCTTTCTTTACAGCTTTCATCTACTGAATTTTTAAATTGCATTATTTACTGCTTATTAGAATTAGTCTTTATTGCTTTACATGTTCACCTTTGATTTAATTCAATTGTGTATTTCCATGTCATGTTTAATTTCTTTACTTTTATGCATTAGTAGCGTTGTTCTTAAAATTTCTGTGAATGACTGAATAAAATGATGAACACCACAAAGTCTTATCGACTTGCATGTGTGATGAATTAAAAAGAAAAATAAAGATTGGTATGCAATGCGATGATGGGTGCATCTTGTGATAACAAGATACACTTTGCGTCCATCCTACTCAAATGCATTACACTGTGGGGTGTGTTGCACTCGTATATATTTTTTCGCCCGTCTTTAGCGACAACGCACTATGTTAAGGTAGTGTTGCGCCAGTAGAAATACTAAGTGCCCGTCCTCCAGAAATGCATTGAGTTAAGGGGTGTGTTGCGTTGATACATGCATTGTTGCCCGTCTTCTTCAAAGATGAATTTGCGTTAATCGAAGCGTGGTGTTAATTTTTTTAATCGTGCACCCATTTGAATCAAATACAAAAGATAATTTCATTCATTAATTTTTTCTATGTATTGAAGCTATTTCTTGATTCTTTGTACATGCTCGAATTTTTATTGCATTATTTGTAATTCTTTGCATACTTGGTTAATTTTTAATACAACTGAGTAACAATTCTTTCCGTATGCGTTAGCCTCTTATTTATCATCCTTTGTCAATTATTGCGATGTTCTTTACCTTTTCTTTTGCGTTATTCATTGCGCTGCCATGATGTGTTAGATGCATACCTTGGAAACATTTCCCACACTTTGTATTTTCTGACTAACACTTAGATAATTCGTAGCAATAGCACTGCTTTACCTTTTATCCTTCAAAACTCTGCTCAAACCTTCTTTTCAAAATTTTGACTAAGTGTTTGTCTATTCTGTCCAAAACGACGCAATGAGGACCTTGCACATCTCTAAATTTGGGGGTGGAGAAGGTCTGAAGATGTGATTAAGTGGATGCGGTCATTAGAAAATGCGTTCATTATAAAAAAAAATCATACAAACTCCAATGTCAGCGCAAGGGAAAAACAATTCCAACCTGATAAGAGTTAAGTCATGAAAGGAACCTGCTCGTAGTTGGATGTTCGCATGACACCCGTGGAAGTAAGCCAAAATGAAGGTGGGTTTCCAAGAACGACGCAATATGAAAAGAAAAAAAATATGAAAGCAAAAAAAGAAGAGTATAAGAGACAACTCCTCTAGCCAGCAAAAGTTAAACTTAGCTGAAAAATCAAGAGTTAAAGTTGAGATTGGCACATAACCGTAGTTGGATGTTCGTATGACACCCCTGGGAACAAGCCAAAATGAAGGGTGTAACCATGATCAACAGTCTCTAATTAAAATGATGCAACCCGACCACCGCATTCAAAGTCGTAACAAGTTGTTTTTGCATGAGGAGGTAAACATTCTTTTTAAAACGAGAAAGGAATTTTTGAGTAGAGATTTGTTGTATAGAAGAATAAAGTAGGGCTTGTTTATGAATTATCAAGGATAGAAAGAAATTTCATTGTTAAGTAATGTTTCCTAGGGTGAGCATTCGGAGCAACCAATCGATGCAAAATAAGGATAGGAATTAAGGGATATTGCCTTAGTAGAAGATATGCTTGAGGACAAACATATATCTAAATTTGGGGGTGTGATAACTTATAGAAATACAAGTTATTTATACTGTTTTATTTAGATATTGTGGCTAAAAGAAAGAAAAGTTGCGTTGATAGTATAGAAATTGGCTAAGAATGTGAGAATTATAAATTGTCGTCAATACACCCACTAATACCATTGCAATGGTAGAATAGAATGTTTCAGTTTCTGTTTTGTAGGAAATCAGTCACCGCATGCATTAATGGCTCAAAGATAATAGAAACAATGCATCTACGTCGCATTGTGCCCATCATTCAGGAATGAAGAGATGATCAATGCAATGATGGGACATGCGACAATCGATCAAGAGCTTAGCGATCAACGTAATTTCAATCGCATGTAGTAATAAAAAATAACACCGCATGCAACGCTCGATTGAAGATGTAAAGAGCAACGCATTTCCGGAGGATTCTGACAAATGTACAACTTTCAGTTGTGCATTTCTGACGGGTTGATTGCGTAACCGAAGGAATTTCTCATTTTTCCATTTCAGGAAGATTCCTGTATAAACCCAATTCTTTATTAATTTTAAAAACCGGTCACATGTATCACAAAAGTAACGCATTAACGAAAACAATCCCTATGTTCGACCTCGGATTATTTTGAGAAACTTGCGTTGGAATATACTTGGTTTTAGCGTAAGGAAACTTGTGACACGTATTACTCTATCAGATACTACAAACATATCATTAACAATGCATATTTAGAAGTAGTATTGCATAAAGACTAAAGATATGAAAGCATCGTGTCAAGTTTATGGAACAATGCACGCATAATAAGGAAATCCATCTTTAGCGTTACAAGTTTATGGCACCATTGCTAGGGACATGGACTTTTTCATTCATTCACATTCATATTTGTCCACATGCTTTAAGATATAAAATTTAGAGTTACAAGTTTATGGCACCGTTGCCGGGGACATGGACCTGTTCATTCATTCACATTCATATTTGTCCACATGCTTAAAGATATAAATTTAGCATTACAGGCATGCCCACAACGCATCGACGAGCTTTTTTGCCCAATCCTTTCGTGAAGGCCTTAACACCTTCTCAAGTATCAGCTTGATCTTCCGATTGGACACCTCGGCCTGACCAAGTCTGCGGATGGTATGCGGTGGCCACTTTGTAAAGAATGTTATATTTTCGTAGCAATTCCTTGACAGTATGATTGACAAAGTGGGACCCTTCATCACTTATTATGGCACGTGGGGTGCCAAAACGAATAAAAATGTTTTTCTTCAGGAATTGAGAGACTACCGCCACATCGCTTGCGACGCCTGCCACTGCTTCAACCCACTTTGATGCGTAGTCGACAACTAACAAAATATAATTTTTACCATTCGAGGGAGGGAATGGTCCCATGAAGTCGATACCCCATACGTCGAACAACTCAAGCTCCAAGATGATGTTCATAGGCATTGCATGTTTCCATGAAATGTTACCTGTGTGTTGCCACCGATCACATTTCCTCACGTAGTCAGCTACATCCTTAAACAGTGTTGGCCAGTAGAATCCACTCTGTAATACTTTAGCTGCGGTGCACTGTCCTCCAAAGTGCCCACCATATGGTGAGTCATGACATTGCGATAATATGCGTTGTTGAGCAACATTTGGTACGCATAGTTGTAGAATTTGGTCTGCCCCCTTTTTATACAGATTCGGCTCATCCCAATAATAATATCTGCATTCATGTTTTAGCTTCCTCTGTTGGTGGTAAGTATAATCTTCAGGAAATTGCTCGCAAACCAGATAGTTGACTATGTCAGCATACCACAGTAATTCTTCAATCTAAAACAGCTGCTCATCTGGAAACACTGCGCTCACCTCTGACTCCTTGCAGTCAACCTCAGGATTCTCCAATTTGGATAAATGATCCGCAACTTGGTTCTCCATTCCTTTCCGGTCAACTATTTCCATATCGAATTCTTGAATTAGGAGAACCCATCTAATCAGCCTCGGCTTTGCGTCCTTCTTTGTCATTAGATATTTTATCGCCGAGTGGTCAGTATGGATGAGCACTTTTGTTCCGAGCAGATATGCTCTGAACTTTTCTAACGCAAATATTACCACCAGTAGCTCTTTTTCCGTGGTGGTGTAGTTAGTCTTAGCAGGGTTTAACGTCTTACTTGCCGCTCTTTTTCCCCAGCAACGGCACCAAAAACTTGATGCGTTATTTTATGAGATGGAATTATGGATGAAATGCGATGATGAAAATTCATTGAGCACTCAAGTTTTCTCAGTGGAATCCAAGTGTAAACCCCACTAAGTTTCATGGTAAGTCCAAGGTCGAACTCAGGGACTTGGGAAAACAGGTTGTGGTGGTAATTTTTAGGAAAACTTTGCGGTAACCGATAACCCAAATAGTTGTTGGTTTTGTTTGTTGCGATAATGAAATAAATAAATGCGACGGATTTGAGAAAAGTTTGATTGAGTAATAGATGCACTGAGTATGTGGATGAATGGGTTAAGAAGGTCTTTAGCTAGAGTTACTTGGGAATGCATCAGACTATGCGATCATGCTACACCTATGCAAAACAAGTCATTTTCCAATGCAAAGTCTAGGATGCATGTGTTGAATGCAAAAGTGTCCATAGAGCTTATTCCTAAATCTCTACTCTTTTCCTATGCAATGATGCAAAATGCACAAAGGCAAGGTGACCGCACACAATCATATCGAATCTTTAGGATGCATGCGATGCGTTAATAGAAAACAGTGCTTATTCCTAAGCTCCTATCTCTTGATTATGCGTTCTAATCTGACTCTCCCGAGCCTATATTCTAACCTGACTTTTCCAAGCCTAGATCTTGTCCTTAGACTACCCTCCCGAGTATCTCTAATGGACGAATGAAGCATACATAATACAAGATAATCGCATAGAATGAATATCCCCAGTTAAGCTAGCTAAGTGCTTCTAAGCTATTCAACAGATTTAGCTACTCATGCATAAATAACAGAGAGTGAACAGATATAGAGAAGTAAATTCCATTTTTATAAATGAGTTTGAATACAAAATAACAATGGAAGATAAAGGTAGAGAGCCTGGTAGCAATCCCTTGCTTACCGAGGCTTTTACACTGGCAATCTCTATTTTGTTCAAAAGATATTCCTGCTTTCGCAGGAGCTGGCCCTCTCTCTGATCTTGAAGCTTCCGACACTCTCTCAAGCTCACCAGAACGATCTATTGGCACAACCTCCTTCTTTAGCTTCCGCCTTAAAATAAAAGAAAATCTAACAAGGCTAAACTATCTAAGGAAAAAATCTCTAACTCTTCAAACTCATAAACTTGTTGAACAGTTGAACCTCTTTTCTGAAGGATGCCTTCAGTATTTATAGAGCCTCAGGGTGAAAGGTGACTTCTCTCTTATGATTGCACAGATGGGATGGCTTTAATTCTCTGACTGATGTGCTGAATATTTATCACTGAAAAGCTGAATATACTTGTTATCGTTAGCGGTTTGTCAACTTAATTCGAATTCGACCGTCATCTGATTTTTGTCCCATCGTGATTAATTATGCCTTTTACCCAGATGCGCCCACCAAGTTGCACCGGCTCTATGCGGCAATCCTTCTTGAGCAGATGTTTACGAACACAAATCACCGCAAATCCTTGCGGTAATGCTGAGCTCATCCGTTGATTTCTTGTGATCCCTCTTTTGGCCTTGCGTCAATGCATATTCTACATAAAAACACAAAAGTTAATTGTTTCTATGTGATGAATGCATGCGACCGCAATGTTATAAACTTAATGCTTTTTGGATGCAATCTAACATATTTTATCAACACAAACCTTCATTGTTTAATAACTTAGTACTTTAATAACGTGCATTTCTACCCGTTATCACTTATCGTCCTAAAGTGTTCGTCAGGGAATCTCTCTTCAATCTCTCTCTCTCTCTTCTGAACCTTGCAATTTTCTAGACGTGATAGATGATCTACGACTTGGTTCTCTATGCCCTTCTGGTCCTTGATCTCTAGGTCAAATTCTTGCAGAAGTAGTACCCACCTAATCAGTCTTGCTTTTGCATCCTTTTTTTATCATGAGGTATTTGATCGCAGAGTGATCCGTATACACCACCACGTTCAATCCGATTAGGTACTGTCGAAATTTCTCTAGGGCAAACACCACTGCGAGCATTTCTTTTTCCATGGTTGTATAGTTTTCTTGCGAATCATTCAGTGTCTGACTAGCATAATAAATAGGATGCAAAACTTTGTCTTTTCACTGGCTTAAGACTGCGCCCAATGCATATCCACTTGCGTCGTACATCAGCACAAACGGTTGCGTCCAGTCGGGCAAAACCAGAATTGGTGTGGTGATGAGCACATTTCTTAGCATGTGGAACGCTTCAGCACATGCGTCATTAAATTCATATTCATGATCATTCTTGAGGAGCGCACTTAGGGGTCTTGCAATTTGAGAGAAGTTGCAAATGAATCGATAGAACCCTGCATGTCCTAGAAACTCCTAAGTGTTTTCACATTGACTGGTGGTTGTAACTTGGCAATTGCGTCAATTTTTGCTTGGTCCACGTCCAATCCTGCCTTTGATACCTTGTGACCTAGTACTATTCCTTCTTCTACAATAAAATGACATTTCTACCAGTTCAAAACCAAATTTGTTTCTACACATCTCTTCAAAAATCTTTCCAAATTCGATAAACAAGATTCATAGGTGTTGCCAAAAACTGAAAAGTCATCCATGAATATCTCAACTGACTCATCCAAGAAATCTGAGAAAATGGCCATCATACACCTCGGGAAGGTGCCTGGTGCGTTGTAGAGTCTAAATGGCAGGCGACGAAATGAAAATTTGCCGAATGGACATGTGAACGTTGTCTTGTCTTGATCTTCTGATGCAAATGCGATCTAGTTGTACCATGAGTAGACGTCAAGAAAGCAAAAGAATTAATTTCCTGTGAGCCGATCCAACATCTAATCAATAAAGGGTAGTAGGAAACGGTTCTTCTTTGTGGCCAAATTTAACTTGCAATAGTCCATGTATATCGTCCACCCCGTCGTTGTTCTAGTTTGAATTAATTCATTCTTGCTATTGGTGACGATGGTCATGCCCCCGTTCTTTGGAACGCACTGCACTGGGCTTACCCAGCTGCTATCAGATATGGGGTAAATGACACCTGCATCAAGCCACTTCACAATTTCTTTCTTGACGACCTCCCTCATGGCAGGGTTTAGACGGCGCTGCCTCTCTACAGATCCAGTTTTTCCCTCTTCAAGACGGATTTTATGCATGCAATACGAGGGACTGATCCCTCGAATATCTGCTAAGGTCCATCCCAAGGCTTTAGCGTATTTCTTGAGGATTTAAATAAGTGCTTCCTCATTCTCTTTACTCAGTGAGGCAGAGATTATGACTGGTAGAGTGTCATTTCCTTCTAGGTAAACGTATTTGAGGTGCATTGGTAGTGCCATTAACTCCAACATGGGTGGTTCTTCCAAGGATGGCTTAGGTCATTGTGTTGATCATTCAATTTTTATTGATTCAAAATCGTGATCAGTCTATATTGTGGCGCAACTCTCCTCCATCATTGCGCCAATCTCAAAATCTTCTTCTTTAGTTGCTTCTTGAAACTTGTGCCATTGTCCTTCCTATAGTTCTCCAAGATACTGGCAATCTTCCATATCATTTGAGTATTTCAACACATTGAGAACGTTGAACTTCGCTTGTTGATTATCAACCCTTATAGTGAGCTCTCCCTTTTGTATGTCGATCAGCACGCACCCAGTTGCGAGAAATGGGTGACCCAATATGATTGGCACCTTAGTATCAGCTTCGTAGTCCAGTATAATGAAGTCAGCTGGAAAAATGAATTTGTCTACTTGTATAAGCGCATCCTCTATCTTGCCCTCCGGATGCGTTATTGATCTATCAGCCAACTGCAACGTGATTGTGGTGGGCCTTGCGTTGCCAATGTTTAACTTCTTGAATATTGATAAGGGCATCAGGTTGATACTTGCCCCTAAGTCACAAAGCGTGTTTCCGACTTCTTTCCCTCCATTTGAGCATGGCAATGTGAAGCTCCCCAAATCTTTCATTTCCTTGGGAATATTGTTCTAGAAGAGTGCACTACACTCGTATGTCAGTGCGACGATTTCATTTTCCCCGATCTTCCTCTTATTGGAGAGTATATCTTTGAGGAACTTCACATAGTTGGGCATCTATTCTAGCACTTCTACTAGGCGAATGTTAATATGTAGCTATCGGAGAACATCCAAAAACCTCTTTAATTGCTTACTATCGTCTTTCTTTTTCAACCTAGACGGGAATGGTGGAGGATCCTGCCGTACTTCTTGATCGATTGACTGTTCTTTTAAATCCTTCACTTCCTGTGTTCTTGGGGCTAGAGATTGTTCTGGTGAGGGTGTTTGCGATGACTTTAGTTCTAGGTTCTATCAAGATTCATTTTGCATAGTGGTCGTTGCTTCCAAACTGGTGGTTCTATTGTTCGTATTCGAATGGTCATTGTTTGTGGTTGTTTCTTCTAATCGTCCTACTGATTTTGGTACTATTGACATGGGAACTGCCTTTCCACCGCTTCTCAATGTTACCACTTGACATTGTTCTTTTCCACTAGATCTAGTGCTTCTGAACTGCTGGGTAGTGTACCATGTGGTCTATTTTTCAATTCGGTCGCAAGCTGCCCAACCCGTACCTCCAAATTCCTAATCAAATATGCTTGCGACTGAATGAGCGCATCATTATTCTGTATGTACTCTTTGAGCAGTGCTTTTAAGGACGATGAATTGGATGAAGTGTTGGAGGAAGAGGGTTAGTTGTGAGGTTGTCTGTTCTGATAATTATTTTGACCCTAAATAATTGGTCTGAATAATTGGTCTACAGATTCCTCTGGCCTCCCTGGTCAGTGTTCCTTCCCCAACTCCAGTTGGGATGATTCCTCCAACCTGGGTTATATGTGTTGCTGAAAGGGTTATTGTGGATAGAATATACTGATTGTTGGTTCGACGGGCAGGCTTCCACTGAATGAGCCTCTCCACATTGTATACAACTTATTGTTGCCACTTGCGTTAGTGCACTGGCTTCCACTGCATTCTGAGAGAGAGCTTCTAGATTTATGGCCATGGTTTGTAGAAGCGAGGTGACTGTGGCCAGCGTGGTCATTGTGTCCAATGGTACAGTGGCTCTATCTGTTTTCCTTCATTCTATGCTTTTGCCTTCGTATCCATCATCAACCCAATCATTCGTATTTCACGATATGCGATCTAGGATGACTTTTGCTTCGGTATAAGTTATATCCATAAACCCTCCCGCTGCTGAGGCATCTGCGATTGCTTACATCGCTTTGTTCAAGCCATTATAGAAAGTTTCCATGAGGATGCAATCTGGAATCCCAATATGCGGACAGTTCTTCACCAAACGTCAAAAGCGCACCCATGCTGTGCTCAAAGTTTCATTGTTTACTTGCTCGAAATTTAGTGTTTCTCGTCGTCTTCTTGCATTAACAGTGGGAGGGAAGAACTTCTTCATAATTCTTTCTACCAACTAATCCTAGAAGTTAATCTCGTTTAGCTCCAAAGAATAGGCCCACTTCTTGGCATCATCTCTGAGTGTGTAAGGAAATAGTTAGAGCTTGATGCCTTCAAGTTTCACGCCAGGGATGGAGAATGTATTGCAAATCTCGAAATAACTGGTGAGATGTGCATGCGGGTCTTCTCTTGCAAACCTCCAAATTGACTCACGTTTTGTATCATTTGAAGCATAACAGGTTTAATCTCGAACCTGGTGTTTTCTTCCATTGTTGGTCTTGCGATACCAGGCGAAAAATCATATATGTTGGGCGTCATATAGTTCATCATAGGAATATTGCGATCAACAGCCAAAAAGATTGAGTCTTGCAGCGGCCGATTCATTCCTTGATTTACTTCAGGCCTGTCATTGTTGTTGTTCACCATATCTCTGCGACGCCTATTACGATTTTGGCGTGCTCTCCTGCGAAAGGTTCTCTTGATTTCTAGGTCGACGTTGAATTCTAGATGCATTCCAGTACTCATACATCGTCAGCTGCTCTTCGCTTAAGCACACTGTACTCCAAAAATCTATCCTGCACAATAGCACAAAAATATCAGCACTAAAGTCGCCAATCCCCGGAAACGGCGCCAAAAACTTGTTATGCGGTGGATTGCCACCGCAAGATTGATATGCGATGTCTTAATCACGCTACCAGATAATATATGCGATGCTATAAAACTCACTGTAGAATGCCAATCAATGCGTTCATGTAGTTTATGCATGTCACAAGTTTTCTTACGATGAAACCAAGTATAATTCCATCGTAAGTTTCTCATAATGATCTGAGGTCGAACACGGAGATTTGCGATGCTCATGCAACAATGATGTTATATATGCAATTGTAATCAAATTAATATTGTGAGGTGCTGAAGAGTAAAATGTGATGATAAATGAATAAACAGGTAAATAAATCTAAAGTTGTGCAAAATGTGTGTGAGAGAATGCGATGGCAAGTCTTGTGGATCGAATCAGAGTGAGAATGGTTTGGGGAAAAGAACATCGCAACTTTGTTAATCCTCTAAGATTCCATCTTCCCTTGGCTTACACCTCTTCGTGATCGCCTGCATCACCATATCTCTATGATGATCAGGGACAAACGTTTCCGAATGCAAGGTTGTTTCCATCTCTAGAAATACTTCTTGCTTTAGTTAATGCATTCTATCAACCTTCTTTCGAGAGGTTGATTAGCATTTTCACTTCTGCTCTCGCAGGTGAAGATGCCATTAAGCATGCGTTAAATAAACTTAGTTGATTTCTTCAACATGGATTGGCTTACTCCCTCAATCCTTCCCTCACATCGTGGAGGTTTAGTGACTCGTGGTGAGAGAAATAGAAGATGAATGTGTTATGGTGAACAGAGAGATGAACATGAACATGATAATGATATAACTAGTAAAGATAAAGTACTTGTTACAGAGATGTGAATGAAAGACAGGAAATGAACAACAATCGATGAACGGAAAGTAAGAACAATTGAAAGCAGCGTGTCAATGTCTTAGCACGTATCCCGATCGGAGCTATTTGCTTGCCAGCGTGATGGAGGAATGAAGTGGAGGACTTCCTTCTCAGGAGAGTTCTCGAGGGAAGAGTGTCCCTTGCACATAACTTCTTTTCGTCTCCTTTTTCGTGTGTTTTTCCTCTTGTGCTGAGTGTTGATGTTGCTATTTATAGCCTTTAGCACCTCTTGCGTTAGTGGTCCCGCTCTAAAAAGTTACCTTTTCCTGTTGAGGCTTGGTGGGAAAGTTCGCTCTGCTCCACGTTCAATTTGTCAGGTCGTACATTAGAAAAGCTGTACAATTTTAGAAATCCCTGAGAAGCGTTCCTTTTTTTGTCCATGAGCAATCGTCGCATGCGGTGATACCTATTTCCTGCAAAACAAAGATTTGGACATCCTTTTTGCTATCGCAATGCGATCAGCGGGTGTGTTTCCGATACTTTCACAATCTTTGCGTTTCTAAGCCAATTTTAATATGTTTGAATCAACTTTTCCTTCCTATAGTCGCATATTCTAAGTAAGATGATATAAAATAACATGTATTTCTACCAGTTATCATACACCACCAACAAGGCTACCTTGGTATTCTGATGCTTAAAATTATTAAATGTGGAAAATGTGGATGATATGTGTTGATGGATAGCGTTGTGCACTCAAGTTTCCCCAGCGAAATCCAAGTGTAAATTCCTCTGAGTTTCCTGGTAAGTTCAGGGTCGAACACAGGGACTTGTGAAAATAGTTGCATTAGAAATTTTTATGAAAACTGGCGGTAACCGATTAAATAAATAAGTGTTGAGTTGTTTTTGCGCTAATGAAAATAATAATAAATGCGGCAGAGTTCGAAAAGAGTTGGCAACGGGAAATACAATGAATATGCGATGAACGGGTCGAGAAGGGTTTCGGCTAACACTCCCTAGGTTGCGTTCATGCCTTGCAATCATGCAACATGCATACAATAGTAAACCACCTCTCAACGTGAATGCCACGACTTCTAAGGCTAGAACGCATGCGATAAATATGCGATAAGTCTACAGGGTTTACATATAGACCTCTATTTCTATTTATGCAATGACAACATGACATTCACACAAATATGCAACCGCATAATATCATTCCTATTCCTAGGATGCATGCGATGCAAGTTGACAAACAGAGCTTATCTCAAAGTCCCTATTTCTTGTTTATACAAGCCTAATCTTGCTCTTTCAAGTAAAATTCTAACCTAGCTCTCTCGAGACATTAGGTTCTTTCTTTAGATTCTCTCTCGACAACTCTAAAGGGATGTTTCGCATAGCATAAGACTAGAAAATCGCAAGCAATGAACTTTCTAGATCATGTTAGCTTAGTTCTTCTCAACCCATTTAACTAGTTTAGCTACTCATGCATATTAAGAGAGTGAGCAGATGTAGAAATAGAACTTTCATTGAATAGATAAAAGATGAAGTACAGAATAACAATGCAAGTATAGTAAAGAGCCTGGAGCAATTTCTTGCCACCAGATGTTACACTATTCTACTCGTGCTCTAAAGATATTCTAGCTTTCGCGAGAGTCAACCTGTTCTCTACTCTTACGCCCCAAGGTTCTCTCTCGAGCCGCCTTGGACGATCTTCGGCATCACCACTCTTCTCTAGCTCCACCGTAAAATGGAAAAGAAAACTATGAATAGAGGTGTGAACTTGTAAAGTGATGAAGTAATCGACTGCTTAACTCCTTCTCTGAAGAATGCACTTGGTATTTATAGGGCATCAAAGGTGAAAGGTGGCTTCTCTCTCCTAGTTGTACAGATGTGTGAAACCCGGATTTCCATTTTCCTTACTTTAAGCAGGTGATTAAGGAAATTAACTAAGTGAAAATTAAATCCTATGTTGAAGAGAAGGAAATTTAAAGTGTTGAATAGATTTTCCTTGAGTAGTGTTGAGTTAATCTTTAATTGATGAAATTTGGCTAAGTGTAGGGTCAGAAGAACCCATGCATTAAGAATTGGGAGACATTAACGCATAAGTTGAAAAGGCAACCATGCGTTTGTAAGGTTGGACACATTGCCAAGAGTAATGATGCGTTGGATGCATTGGATGATGGATGTGTTGGATGCGTTGGATGTGCATACATTGGATGCAGTAGAATGTGTCCATACAGCTGAAGAAAGGCAGCTGAGGGTGATGCGTTAGTGTGGCATGAGGGCAGGTCATGCAAAGGGCAAGAAAGAGTGCAAGGGCATGCGAGGATCGCGTTGGACCAGCCGATGTCCTATGCGTCGATACCTTGCGGTCGAGTGTCCTATGCGTCGATGCCTTACGGTCGAGCGTCCTATGCGTCGATGCTGCCTATGTGTCGATGATGAGCGAGCTATGTATTGATGCTAAGCAACCGTCCTATACGTCGAGGCCGTGCGACCATGCTATGCGTTGGAAGTTAACGATGGCATGCATAATGGATACGTTGGACATAAGCCATGCGATGGGCTAGGTGGACGCATGGTGGTTGGCTCTTACGATGGTTAAGGCTTGCGATGACTGAGTAAGTTTGGTTGTGATGGTGCTGTGTTGAAAACCAAGGGGAACCAAGGGTTGCTATGCGTTGATTGCATACTATGCATTGATGAACCACTATGCGTTGATGATTACACTATGCGTTGATTATAGACTATGCGTTGATGGCGTACTATGCTTTGAACATCCAAGGGTTTGTGGACGTATATGAAGGATGAGCTCATATCAAGGACGTCATCCGGACATGTGGCTTGTTAGGAGGAATTCTTAAGCCTTAAGTAAAAGAGGCGAATGCATAAGAAGACATGCAAAGTTGAGGGCTATGCATTGGTGAAAGGAAAATAAGACACTTTGGCTTGCGCTAAAGTAAGAATGTGTTGATGGTGTGAGGAAAAGACACTTGGACATGCGGCCAAGTAGGAGGTGTCGGCCGTGGAGCAATCTTAGACGCCTATAAATAGGGCCAAGGACTTCTTTTCAGATCAAAATTCAAAAGACATTTAAGAAGAGTGGAAAGTTGAGTAAACATTGTGTTGATAGCAAAATCCATGCGTTGATCATAAAGCTTCAAGGGGGACGCAGTAGAGAGTGAAGTCTGGAAAACAGCATCAAATTGGGACGAGGAGTTCTCCCAGTATACTCGTGCGTTTGGAGTGATTCTAAAGCCATCTAAAAACTCTGAAAGTATAGTTTTAGGCCAGAGAAGAAGCTCCAAGTGATTGGGCTGGAAACTGAGAAGAAAACAGAAGGGTCAGGCTGTCGGGTAAGCTTGAGCCAGTCTTGGAGATTTTGTGATTCCTGCCAAACCACGAGGTGTTCGGAGCTCATATTTTAGCGTACGCTTCCTGAGACATTTTAGAACATGTTTTCAGAAGGAAGTATCTTAAAATAATGTCTGTAACTATGAGTAATCTAAGCTGATATTTGAATCTGGAATTTAGGGTTCAAAAGGGAACCAAGGAAACCTAAGGAACTTAGGAAAGAAAAGTTCCTAACCATTAAGGTGAGTGGTTATTATGTGTTGTATTGTTGATATAATTTCTATATATAGGTAAATATATATAGGGGATAATGTTAAATTGGCATGATCATGGATATATGTTTATCTTATTACTATGCTTGTTGAGAAATTGCTTGTATGGTTGTTTTGGAAACTGAACCAAGGTATATAGTTAGCATGCTTGAAAAGGTACTTGATGGGAAAATATAGTCAGCTTCGATCAGCGGGAAATGATAGTCGGTGATGACCGGCAGGAAATATAGTCAAGTTACCTAAGCATAGCTAGTGGGAAAATAGTCGATGTGCACATTAGCGGGATAATAGGGTATAGGAAAAGTTTCCACATGAAATTGTTGTGGTCTTAGTATACGTGTGAAAGTACTGGGGATGTTTTTGTTATGTGATAACTAGCGGTCAAGCTAGGGTTGATTGTTTTAAACAGTAGTCGAGCTGGGGATTGTCCAGTGGTTTGGCTAGAAAATAATATTGAACTTATGGTAATGTTCTTGTTGACTATGCATTGCTTTCCAAAAGTATATTTCTGTTGACAAAGTTCTTTGTTTATCTAAAGGCACCACTCACTGGACTTTATAGCTCATGCTTTCCAAATGTTTTTCTTCCCCCTCCCCCAGGTAGTGAAAGGTGAGAAGTTCCAGGGTGTTGCTAAGGTCAAGGTCTGCCACAAGCCACAGTTACACTTCTAGAGGGTTTTACAGTTATTGTTGTAAACTTTATAGTTAAGTCTTGAAGTTGTATAAATGATACATTGTTGTAATAAAATGGGCCTACTAAATCGGTTGTTGTTTGTCTCCTTGACTTAATCAGTTGGTTGTTGAATTTGTTCATTGGTATCAGAGTTACTTCTGCAAGAGTTATCAGGCAGTAAGTGTCAACAAAAGGGTTGATAACTGTTGCAGTCATGCTCTTTCTCAGGCTCAGAGGGTTGTCTGGGGCGGGGTGTGACAAGATGATGCAAGCTTTAATTCCTGACTGATCCACCGGATAGTTGTCACTGATAAAGCTGGATGTACTTTGTGACCGTTATCGGCTGTCAACTTAATTTGGATCCGACTACCGTCAGCTTTCTGTCCCATCGATCTTAATTGTCCTTTCGTCCGGATGCGCCCACCATGTTGCGGTGATTCTTCTTGGGTGGATGTTTGCGAGCACGATCAACGCAAAGTCTCGTGGTGAAGTTGCACTCGATCGATGTATTCCTATGATTGCATTCTTTGCGTTGCATTAACGCATTATTCTGCACAAAAATATAGAGATCAACTGCCCTAATGCGTTGGACGCATGCAACCACAATATTGTAGAATTTATGCTTAACGGACGCAATTTAACATATTCTATCAACGCAATCCAACATTGTTTAAGAACTTAGAACTATTATAACGTGCATTTCTGCCCGTTATCACACCCCTAAATTTAAACAATGCTTGTCCTCAAGCATAAGCTAAAGATTCCTTTAGCAAGTTAACCGCAAAGTTTTCTTTCCTAGATTTCTCAAGGATACTTCATTTAGATCCTATATGCTAGAATTTCGTCTTATTCAAATCTCTTCCTAAAATAATTCTAAGACTTAGGGATTGCAAGCTTAACTTTCAAAAGAACTTTACTGAATTTCGGAACATCGCTTGATTTATTTCAAAAAGAAAATTTTTCACCTGGGTGTCAAATGATTTATCCTTGCACAAAAATTTTCTTCATTTCTATATTTTTTTCTGACCTTGCGCTGATCCGAGTGTCTTGCCTTCGTTTTGGCTTGTCCCTACGGGTTTCATGCGGACATCCAACTATGAGCAATGCACTCTTCCTTAGACTAAACTCATACCAATTTGGCAATTGAGTTGCAGTCATTTATTTATGCATTGATCCTGGTGATTGTGTCATGTGGACATCCAACTACGGGTAAGTGCCTTTCACAACTTAACTCTTATCAATCATGGGTTTCCCATTGCGTTGACAGTGGAGTTGTTATACTAAAAAATCATCCATTTTTTTTAGCAAGGTCGGAAACAATTACCCCACCCCCAAATTTTAAAATGCGGCAATGTCCTCATTGCCTAAAAGATTAAAATAAGTCATGCGATGGTCAAAAAATTGCATTGTAAAGAGAGTTTGAAAGAAGCTAGCAAACCCCTAACTTCGAGAAATATTTCATGAGGTGAGTATCCTAAGATTTACGTTGACTCTAGTATATATAAAAGAGATAGAAGCTTCTCGTCATTGAAATCATACTTGGCGAAGAACAACATGCAGTAAACTACTAAAGTTTTCTACTGGTGATATGATTGCAGTAATCAAGGAGGATGTGGTGATAAAACTTTGAAAAATAATATGCACTGGTAGCACAAAATTTGAAGTAAAGATAAAGAAAGGTAAACCCCCAAATTTAGCTCTGTCGCCCGCATTGTATTGATGCATCCACCTTGCGGCGATCATTCTTCATTGGGTTACGATGATGGAATAAGATAAGTGTTGCTTTGCGTACGTTCCCGCAATCCAGTGCCTCAATCATTGTAAGGAAAACAAAGAGAGGGTCAAATTATTTTAACCAAAAGAAAAGGCTTTTTTTTTAATAGAACTGAAAAATGAAAAGATAGTTGAAAAGATAGTGAAGATTCTGAGTAGTGGAGAAAAGAGTTGAAGACTTGAAGTTTTCCAAAACTTGCATCCCTAAGAATTTGCGATCATTTGACAATGCAGGGACCACCTACTTCCTTCTTTATTCAAAGTTTCTTAGTTCCATGGAGTCGACTTGGCGATTTCAGTCTTCTCCATGGTATGCCTTTATTCACTACTGATTGACTTTGAATATGTTGGTACCATCGTCATTTGATAATTCCACCGCGCCATGCGAAAATACTTGTCGAACTATGAACAGTCCGGACCAACGAGACTTTAGCTTTCCCAGGAAGAGTTGCAGACGTGAATTGAAAAGCAAGACTTTCTGCCTGACTTGGAGGTTCATGCCGCATATGCGTTGATCATGCCAGGGCTTGGTGCGCTCCCTATAAATTTTTGCATTTTCATATGCGTTGTTCCTCTATTCTTATAGCTTGACCAATTTCATTTTTCGCTTCCCCTGCTTTCTTTAAATCAAAATTCAGTTTCTTGACCGCCCACAATGCTTTATATTCCAGCTCTAAGGGCAAGTGACACGCTTTGCCGAACACCAACACATAGGGGGACATTCCTATAGGTGTTTTAAATACGGTCTGGTATGCCCATAACGCATCATCAAGCTTCATTGCCCAATCCTTTCGTGAAGGTTTGACTACCTTCTCAAGTATCAATTTAATTTCCCGATTGGACACTTTAGCTTGGCCATTTGTTTGCGGGTGGTATGCGGTGGCCACTTTGTGGAGGATATTGTACTTGTGCAACAGTTTCTTTATATTGTGGTTGACAAAGTGTGATCCTTCATCACTTATGATAGCATGGGGAGTGCCAAAATGATTGAAAATGTTTTTCTTCAGGAACTGGGAGACATCACTTGTGGCACATGCAACTGCCTCTATCCACTTGGAGACATAGTCAACGACTAATAAAATATAGTGCTTACGGTTTGAAGGAGGGAATGATCCCATGAAATCAATCCCCCATACATCGAATAGTTCCAACTCCAAGATAGTATTCATCGGCATTGCGTTCTTCCATGAAATGTTGCCAGTGCATTGACACCGATCGAATTTCATTGTGTAGTCAGCAGCATCCTTAAATAATGAAGGCTAGAAGAATCCACTTTGTAAAACTTTGGCTGCAGTACGTTGTCCTCCAAAGTGCCCTCCATAAGGTGAATCGTGGCACTGTGACAATATGTGTTGTTGGGTAGCGTCTGGTACGCATAATCGAATGATTTGGTCTACACCTCATCTATACAGATTCGACTCTTCCCAATAGTAGTGTTTGCATTCATTCTTGAGCTTCTTTCGTGGTAGGTGTAATCTTTAGAAATTGTTCACAGAAAAAATAATTAACGATGTCTGCATAAAATGGCAGTTCTATGCAAAACAGTTGCTCGTCCGGGAACATGGCACTCACTTCAGATTCATTGCGGTCAATCTCAGGATTTTCTAGTATGGACAAGTGATCAGCAACTTCATTCTCTGTCCCCTTTCGATCAATTATCTCGATATCAAATTCATGAAGTAGGAGAACCCATCTGATCAATCTCGGCTTTGTGTCCTTCTTTGTCATCAAATATTTGATTGTCGAGTGATCAATATGAATGAGTACCTTGGTTCCCTATAAGTATGCCCGAAATTTTTCCAACGTAAAAATCACAGCCATGAGCTCTTTTTCGGTGGTGGTGTAATTAAGTTGAGCAGGGTTCAGAGGTTTACTCGCATATGCGATGGGGTGCAAAATTGTTTTCTTCTTCTGCGCTAATGCAACTCCCATCACATACTCACTTGCGTCGCATATGATTTCAAACGACAATGTCCAATCCGACGCAATTAGACAGGTGCGGTAATCAGCGCATCCTTTAAAATTTGAAATGCGTTGAGGCAATTGTTGTCAAATTCAAACTTTCTGTCTGCCTCTAGTAACGCACTCAATGGTCTTGCTATCTTAGAAAAGTCTTTAATGAATCATCTATAGAATCTAGCATGCCTCAAGAAGCTTCGTACTGCCTTCACGTTTGTTGGAGGTGGAAGCTTTTCAATTGCATCAATCTTTACTTTGTCCACCTCCAACCCTTCTCGAGAGACCTTATGTCCCAACACTATACCCTCTGTCACCATAAAATGACATTTTTCCCAGTTAAGCACCAGGTTCGTCTCTTCAAATCTTTTCAGAATTTTCTCCAAATTGGCCAGGCAGACTTCATAAGTGTTCCCATAAACAGAGAAGTCATCCATAAATATTTCTACTGAGTCCTCGAGATAATCTAAAAATATTTCCATCATGCACCTCTGGAACGTGCTTGGCGCATTGCAAAGGCCGAACGACAGACGGCAGAAAGCGAATGTCCCATATGGGCAGGTGAATGTGGTCTTGTCTTGGTCTTCAAGAGCTATCATGATCTGGTTGTACCCGACGTATCCATCCAAGAAACAGTAAAAATCATTCCCTGCCAGTCTGTCCAGCATTTTATCGATGAATGGTAGAGGGAAGTGATCCTTCTTTGTGGCTGCATTCAATTTGCGGTAGTCCATACATATGCGCCATCCATTGATGGTTCTTTGCGGTATTAATTCATTGTTCTCATTGAGGACTACCGTCATTCCACCCTTCTTCAGTACACATTGCACGGGGCTGATCCACATGCTATCTGCAATGGGATAGATAATGCCCACATCCAGCCATTTGATAATCTCCTTTTTGATGACCTCCTTCATCGCAAGGTTAAGTCTCCGTTAATTATCAATGGTTGCTTTGTGGTCATCCTCAAGACAAATGTGGTGCATGCAGTACGCGGGGCTAATTCCTCTTATATCAGTGAGCATCCAGCCAATTGCTCACATATGCTTTTTGAATGCTCATCAACGCATTCTCTTGATCTGCGTTGAGCGCAGAGGAAATTATTACTAGCAGCTTTTCATTCTAGCCCAAAAATGCGTACTTCAGATGCATTGGTAGGGTTTTTAGTTCAAGTATTAGTGGCTCCACGAGGGAAGGTTGCGTTATTTTTCTTTCTTCCTTCGGCTCTTCTTCTTGCGTTGCAATCGATCCTTCTTCATTGTTCGTTTGTGCTACAATCTCATTGCAGGCAACTACGGATGCGTCGGCATCCTCTTCTTCATACTCTTCATCAGACTTTTCTTCTTCAATCAAATTCAAGTCATCTTTTGAATCTCATCAGGAAACTTCATGGCATGAATTATACTAAATTTGAGCTTCTGTCCATTTCTGCTCAAAGTGATCTCGCCCTTGTGCACATCAATTTGAGCACGACCCGTTGATAGGAAAGGTCTCCCTAAAATGATGGGCACATCTTTATCGGCCTCATGATCCAGGATGATGAAGTCCGCTGGCATAATAAATTTATCAATCGTGATCAGCACATCCTTCACCTTACCCTCTGGGTGAACCAGAGACCTGTCGGCCAATTTGAAAGTCACGGATGTGGGCACAAGTTGCCCCACATTTAGTTGTCGAAAGATTGACAACGGCGTCAAATTTATGATGGACCCCAAGTCACACAGGGTTTGCCCAATATAGAGTCCTCCTATGGAGCAAGGAATAGTGAAGCTCCTAGAATCGCTCATCTTCAATGGGATAATAGATTTGGAACTTTGCGTTAGTGCCACCGTGGCAAATTTTTTAGCGCCTCTTTTCTTGGTTACCATGTCCTTCAGAAACTTGGCATAGGCAGGCATTTCCTCAATCGCTTCACTACAAGGAATGTTAATATGTAATTGCTTTAACATAGATAGGAAGCGTTGGTACTGTACCTCTTCGTTTTTCTTCTTCTTTAGCCTCTGAGGGAATGGTGGTAATTGGACTTTCATGGTTCCTATTTCATTTGACTTTGAGGTTGACGCAACCTCAGGTTCTACTGCTTCATTTTCTTTTTCTTCTTCATGCGTTGCCGCAATCGTAGGTTCAGCTGCGATGGAGGTTGATCTGTTCTGCTCCTGTTGTTCTCACTCCACAGTCTTTCCACTGCGCAATGTCACAACTTGACATTGCTCCTTACCTGAACCCCTTGGGTTGTGTGGAAGCTCAGTTGAACTTGGCAGCGCCCCTTGCAGTCTACTTTTGAGCTCATTTCCAATCTGGCCCATGTGCAATTCAAGATTGCAGATGGACGTAGCCTGACTTTGAAGCACCGTCTCATTTTTCTCTATATATTGCTTCAATAAGCATTCTAGGGGAGAAGATTGCGGTGGTTGTTGTGAGCTACTTGCTTGGTTGCTCTGTTGACCGTTTCTGCGTTGAAAGAATCCTGGTGGCCCTTCTTTTTGTGCCCCAGATTGAAAATTTTGTTGTTGATTCTTCCAAGCAAAGTTTGGGTGGTTTTTCCACCTGGGGTTGTAGGTGTTGGAAAAGAAGTTGTTCTTTACAAAATAAACAAACTGTGGGTTTTGTGGACAATCCTCCATCGCATGCCCATCACCGCAAGTCGCACACCTTGCGGTGTTTTAACTTATTATGTTGATTTGCCCATCTTGCGGTGTTAGGCTACTGATCGTCATTCCTTGAATCAAATTCATCATTGCAGTCATTTGATTTTGCAATGAAACAATAGCACCATTATTTGCGTCAGAATCTTTGAGTCTTAGTCTCTGGTCGCTCTTCCTCCAGTCTTCATGTTTTTTGGAGATGCAATCCAGGATATTCTTCACTTCATTATAAGTCTTGTCAAGCAGACCCCCAGTTGTTGCCGCATTGGTAGCGGTCTGCAAATCAGGATTCAAATTGTGGTAGAAAATTTCCATTTGAAGGCAGTCTGGCAGCCCATTATGCGGACAATTTCGGACCAACCTTTTAAACCTCGCTGAGCGATTCGTCCATATCTTATTCAAAATTATTTATAAGCTTTCTTCGTCTAGCATTCTCTATAGGTGGGAAATACTTCTTCATAAACTTCTTCACCACCTACTCTCAAGAAGTGATCTCTCCTAGTTCGAGCAAGTAGGCCCACTTCCTAGTCTGATCACAGAGAGAAAATAGAAACAGCGTTAGTCGAACCTCCTCAGCGAAGATGTTCGGGAACACAAATTATTGCATATTTCAATAAAACTTCGGAGTTGGGCATGCGGATCCTCACCACGCCTTCCTCCGAATTGACCTGCAGCCTGGATCATCTACAACATCATTGGTTTCATTTCAAATTTACTTCTGTCTAAGGCAGGCCTCATGATTCCCGGAGAGAAATCATAGAGGTTTGGTGATGCATAGTCCCTAATAGGCCTATTGCGATCGTTTGCCAACAGAATTGGATTTGCCATGACATTGTTGTTATTTGGTGCTTCATTCCTAGGCTGCTCCGCCATCTCTTCTTTATCGAATTCTGGTTGCTGTTGGCGGTCTCTTAGTGTCCTTTAAAATGTTCTCTCAATCTCCAGGTTTTTTATGACGAGTAGAAATGTACATTATTATAGGCCTTTTATTTAGAATTATGAGGGTCGATAAGAAGAATATGCGGCGATTATACTAAGAATTCATGAGAAAGTGAGCTTGCGTCTATCAGCAATAAAAATCTCGGCTAACCCACTATTATGCATTATCTTGCGTCCAATTGTCTATTTTCGCAGGATTCGATCGCATGCGGGGAATCTCACCATCGCAGAGGCGATCGCATACGTTCGACGCATGGAAGTTGCGGCCATTAACTGCATGCGTTCATCGCATAGAGGTTGTGGCTATAGAGTAATGACCATAATAGAGGGATGAATGCAAGGGTGGTGGAATGCGATGATACTTCGGAAACCAAGCATGAACACATACCTTGGGAGTATCAAAAAGTGATGTTGACATTTCACCTACCACACCATTACTAGCAAAGATTCAGAGCATGTCCATCACGCTGTTAGCAGTAGAAATTCAGAGAATGACTATTAATGCTATCCGCGATTGTGCTCTATAAATAGAAGCCATAGAGCACAACTTCATCCGAGCTTTTGCATTAGGACAATTTTTGTGATCCAGAGACGAAAGCATGAGAAGATATTCTTGAGAGTTCTTCATTCCTCCTACCATTTTGAGTGATGACCGAAGCTTCGCCGGAGATAGATCTCGAGTGAGACTACTCCACCGCCCATCCATGGGACAGTCAGCAGCCTTGATACATATCTGATGGAAGCAAGACATTGCCCATCTGGCCCTCCATATCTCTTCTATCTCTATGTTGTATTACATTGTGGCTTAAGAGATTAACACATATTGTGATCAATGTATTTCTCTATTTCCTTCGATTCCATCTTCATTTACTTCTTCTTATCATCCTTTACTTTCATTGCAACGACTAAGTAAGATTGCTAGAGTATCGCATACTTAATCATGTGGCATAGACATATGAAGCATGTAGCAAACCACTGAGAGGTGTGCATTGCGCGGGTATTGTGAGAAAATCATATTTGCTTAGTGTTAGACTATAGCAATGCTTGTCTATGAGTTCATTAGTGGTGACTAACTGCCTGAGAGGGTAAGTAGTGGAACGCATTAAGCAAAGTAAGCAATGTTCCTAGAGATAGGAATAATCTTATGTCAACCATGATTTATGTGATTACTTTGTCTTATGAGCACATCATTCATCATTTGGGCATACTTGAAAGAGTAGTCTAAAAACCAAATCTAGGCTTGAGAGAGTCAGATCGGAATACATAAGCAAGAATAGAAACTTAGGAATAACTTTTGTTTGGTATTACACAACGTATGCACCCTATAGATAGGATATAAAAGTATGCGGCCACATCGCATGCGTCTAGAAGTAGGATATGGTGGTATGCGGTCACCTTGTTTATGTGTGGAAACACATGAGCAAGAATGAAGACTTAAACATAAGTCCTATCGACACTATTGCATATGCATCGCATGCATCTTAGTCAATTTTATATAGCATAATCCCTTAACTTACGTTGGCTGGGGTTACCCTTGCGATCAAGCTTATTGATGCGGTGAAGTCATCCCCTCCACCATTTTATCTATTTTTCCATACATCTTATTACGCGTCAACAGTTGCTGTGTCTCTAACTCTTATAGTCATACTTCCATTGCTTAATCTGTTTAGTTAGGAGTAGGAGTAACACATACATCTATTTATTCTTCGCCGCAACACACTACTTCATAAAATTTAGCTACAAGTCTTTGAGTTCGACCTCTGATCACCCGAGAAACTTGTAATCTTGTTATACTTGGCGAGAGAGCAAGAAAACTTGTGGTAGGAACACATGGTCATCGCATAGATTTTTAGACACATATTGCATATCCCTTAGTTCAACGCATGACCAGCGACGCATGGAGAACAAACAATGAACGTATATTTATTTACTCCATTTTCCACGCATCAAAGGTACCCAGCCTTATCTATCGACTACAGACCATTTAGGTTATTATTTAAACAAGATTTCACTTGTATGTCTTTACATTCTTGTTTAAACTACATGAAATAACCTCAAATCTTAGTTTATTGGATTGAGTATATGCTTATAAAACAACATTTATTTTATTAACAATAATATGTTTATATAAAGTTTACAAACTATGAGACTATAAGAAGATTTAGGACACCATTCCCAACAGGTTCAACATCATTTAACATGCAAGTGGTGCACATGTAGTGTTATTAAAGTTTTTTAACTAATAATATTAGTTTTAAATATTTTGATCTTTATACTTCATTTGTTTATTTTGAAATATATAACAAAACATGAAAGCCTTAAAACTGGAGCAAGAAAACTTAAGTGTGACAATGAGTGATGAAGAACTTTGACAATAGTTCTAGGGAAAAAAATTCATATGTTAATGGGATTGGGATGACAAAAGAACTCATGTATTTGTAGTTTTTGTAATGAATTTTGTTGAAGCACGTTTATATTTGTTATTATGTTGTAACTACTAATTATTATATATCTGTTGTTGTGAAAAAAGTTGTTGAATGAGAAGAGATAAAAGAGAATTTATACTTGAGTTTTGTGATAATTATATTTGAAATTATATGAGTCGAGTTTTGTGAAAATAATGTTTTAAAATAACTTATGATTGATGATGATGATAATAATAATAATAATAATAATAATAATAATAATAATAATAATAATAATAATTTTGGTATAATATGTGGTCTAGACATGCCAAATAAACAAATATGCAACGTAGAGTTTTTATGAACATATGTAGATATTAAAAATTTTATAAACATATTATATATGGTTCATACTTGTTTAATTTCATTATTTATATATAATGTATTACACAAGCGATTGTTAGCATTCGTCGATGATTGTTTTAAAAAAGGTCTCAAACGAATAATATTTTCTTAAATATTATTTGTGACAAAATGTAAGACATTGCAAAAAAACGTTGCATTGAAAACAAAAACTCGCAAGGAACTTAAGATGAGAAATAAAATGTCGCAACTAGCAATGTCTTGAGGAACCATCACAATGTGCAACGTTGGTAGCAACGCCACAAGTAGTGATGTTCTTCCTTTCATCACAATTTGTTTGCGATTTTTTAAAATTTCATCACAAATTGCGACATTTGTTACAAAACGTGGCATAGACCTTTCAACGACTACATTTTAGGGACTATTGCATGTGACGACTATTTCCATAGCTTAACGTGTTTCGTGAAAATTTTATTTTGTCTCTAAAGATCAATTTTTTTTTTGTAATGTTTCACCAAGGAATTTTTCTGTTGATACATTTAGTTAGAGGTATGGCTCAGATTCTACTTGCTAGGGACAACAAACCAATATCAATCTCCACTATGGTATAATATTATCTGTTACGGGCATAAGTCCTTATGACTTTATATTTGATTTCACCCAAAAGACCTTATATCATTGGAGATGGTTATCTTTCCCCAGCAAAAGTTTCATATTGACTAGATGAGGGGCGATCTGGGTATATAACTGAGAGCAACTATCTCCAATAGTATGTGGTCTTTTGGATTGTTCCAAAAGCAAAACTAAGGAGGTATATTTTCATCGGGGACAATAACATGTCATTGTGGAGATAGATGGACGCTCATCGTTCTTATCAATGACCAGATTAAAGTTGAGGTAATTCGTGGGTCTTTGGGATAATGGTTGAATTATTGGGGACAGGGACAAATCTACTAAGGGACCAGCAGATATGTGTCCCTTGAAAGTGATACATAGATGGATACATATTTTAACCTCTAGAAAATCAAGAGAGTCCTTCAACTTGTTGGCTTTTTGCTCTCAATACAGGCTTGGTACGACTTGGTCTTGTACATGTTACTCATTTTATAAGTATATATATGTACTCTGTTCATATTAAATATTGTACACTTTAGCTCATCTGGCATGTATTATGTACTAACAATCTAGAGATATGATTTGAAATTTCACATTTATTGAAAGAAAACTAAATAATTTAAACTCTTTAATTGAAATAAAGAATATGTTCGTATGCCAGTGCGAGGTCCGAAGTTTATTATCCCTGTGGTGTATGAGTGGAAACCATACAAGTGTGGTTGTTGTGGCTCATTTGGTCATTCTAAGGCTATGTGTGAGAAGAAGAGTGAGCCAATGGTTCAAGATTTAAATATTGTGGCGATTAATGAAGGTGTTTGGGGGTTAAGGATGGGCTTGGGTGTGAAGGGATGGGTGAAGGTGTTGGTGGTAGGGGAGGTTGCATTGCGGTAGGAATAGTGATGCAAGGTGTGATGATGAGTTTACTTTGGTTAGTTATCGTAGGTGTTATAGGGGAATGGTAGGTGGTCAAGTTGGGAGTGGGTCTCTGAGTTCTTTGCCTCCAAGTAGTAGAGTTATTCGTGGTTCCCCTAGGAGCACAGGGTTTGTGAAGCATGTGGATAAGCAGAATCCATTTAACATTCTAAGGAATGAGGGAGGGGACTTGTTGGCATTGAAGTAGTGCTTCCGAACCCTCTTCCATTAATTGTTATGGATGGGAGTATAAGAAGTTCAGGTAAGAGCTCGGTGGGAGGTGGTAGGTGGTAATCCTTGTCAGTATTATGATTTAGTATTCGTGGAATGTTAGGGGGTTGAATGACCCTGTTAAAGGTAGGGTGGTGGTAGATTTTTTTTCTTCCTCCTCTATTACTTTCTGCTGTTTGCTTGAGACACGAGTACATCGGGAGAACTTTGATGTGGTTTTGGGTAGGTTTGTGAGTACATATAGTGTGAGAGGAGTAGGGAGGATTTGGTGATGTGGAGAAAAAGTGCCTATGAATTTTATTCTGGATGTTAGGGGGGATCAATATATTTCAGGGTCCTTGATGGATATTGTATCTAATACTCGAGTGCATGTTGTTGCTGTTTATGCCTCTAATTTGATGAGTGATAGAAGGAACTTGTGGTCCCAATTGATTGAATTGTGTTTTTCCTGGCAATATTCTAGCGTTGTTATGGGTGATTTTAATTCTATTCCTACTAGTTCGGATGCTCTTGTTGGTTGTCCTAGCTTAGGTGAGATGGAGGAGTTTGATAAGGCACTTTTGGAGGCTAATCTAGTAGAGTTGGATGTGGTTGGTAACTAGTTTACCTGGACTAGTAAGGTTCAGGGGAGTGGTATTCTTTGTCGGTTGGATTGGTGTTTGGCGAATGAGGCATGGAAGGTGGCTTCCCCTTTTTAGAGGTTAGGGTCAGTCAGTAGGGGATTTCGGATCACAGTCCGTTCTTGTTCTTTGGGTGAGGTGAGGTGTCGTCTGTCTACATCTTTTCGTTATTTTAGCCATTAGGTGGAAGAAAATGGTTTTCTGGATAGGATTAAGCCTGTGTGGAGCAAGTCTTCGAATGTTTCCTCTATGGTGAGTTTTGTATGAAACTTGCAGGCTTTGAGGCAAGTTTTGTGTGTGACATATGGGAGACATATTTATGTGTTGTTTGATGAGGTGCAGGTTGCTAGCCAAAGGATGGAGGCTGCTCAAGCTGCTGTTGAGAGGGACCCCTCATCCGTGACTGTTTGTTTGGAGGTTGCCCGAGCCACTGAGGTTTTCTGGTCAGTGGCTAGATTGGAGGAGGCATCTCTCTAGTAGAAGTCTAGGGTAAGATGGTTGGAACTGGGTGATCAAAATATGGCGTATTTTCACCGTTGTGTTCGCTCTCATCATAGTAGCACTGACTTGTTTTCAGTTGTGGATGCTGCAAGTGTTAGACAAACAGTTCATGATCGGGTGGCGTGTGTGGCAGTGGATTTCTTTCGTGGTAGTTTGGGGGTTCAGTCTGAGGGCTATAGAGATCTTACTGCTCAAATTGAGGATATTTTGCAGTTCCGTTAGCTTATGGAGTGTGTAGAGGCGTTTGGTCGCCCTGTGGATCGAGATGAAATACAAAAGGCTTTATTTTCTATGAAGTCTAGGAAGGCACTGGGGCTAGATGGTTTTTTAGTGGATTTCTATAGATCTGCTTGGTGTGTGGTTGGAGATGATTTTTATGAAGCTATGCTGAATTTTTTTTTTAGTCCTGTTAGCTTCCTGGTGCTGTTAACGCTACTACTATTACTCTTATTCCAAAGAGGCCTGGTGCTGAATGTATGGAGGACTTTCGTCCTATTTCATATTGCAATGTTGTGTATAAGTGTATCTCGAAGGTCCTTGTTTAAAGATTACGGTTGTGGTTACCTTCTATCATAAGTGGTAACCAGTCAGCATTTGTTCCTGGCAGATCTATTTATGATAACATTTTACTGTGTCAAGAGCTTGTGGGGGGTTATCAATTAGATAGAGGGAAGCCGAGATGTGTGTTGAAGGTTAACCTTCAGAAGGCATATGATTCGATTAATTGGGATTTCCTGTTTGGTGTGTTGTTTACTATTGGTACGCCTTTTTAGTTTGTTAGTTGGGTGAGAGCTTGTGTTACAACGCCAACTTTCTCTGTGATGATTAATGGTTCCCTTGAGGGGATTGTCCCGAGTAGGAAGGGGCTGAGGTAGGGGGATCTATTGTCTCCTTTTTTGTTTGTGATGGTGATGGAAGTGTTATCCTGGTTCTTAAATAAGCCTCCTTAGTCGTTTAAGTTCCATGATCGGTGTGAACGTGTGGGCTTGACTCATTTGCCATTTGCAGATGATCTTGTGATTTTCTATGCAGTTGAGAAGGGTTTTTTGGAAATTGTGAGGCAGGTCCTCGGATAGTTTGTGGAGTTATCTGGGTTAGTGGCAAATGTGGGGAAGAGTTCCATGTTTGTTATGGGTGTTCATTCTAGTGAGGCTGAGGAGCTTGCTGCTTTTATGGGGTTTACCCTTGGAGTGCTACCTGTTAGGTATCTTGGGTTACCCGTTAATGGCTGGTCGGTTGAAGGCAGTGGATGGTGCTCTTTTGATCCAGAGGATTACAGCTCATATTAGAACTTAGGTGGCTCGGTTCCTTTCATTTGCTAGGAGGTTGCAGCTAGTCAGGTTTGTCTTACAATCCTTTTAGGTGTTATGGTGAAGCATATTTGTTTTGTCTGCGAGTGTCTCTTATGAGGTTGATTAGTTATTACAGAGTTATTTATGGAGAGGTAGTGGGGATAGGCGGGGTGGTGCAGAGGTTACATGGGATGAGGTGTGCTTGCCAAAGGATGAGGGGGGTTGGGTGTTAAACATGTGGCTTCGTGGAAACAGGTTGCTATTATGAAGCAGCCTTGGCTTCTTCTAGTCAAGTCTGGCGCATTATAAGTGGCATGGATGGAGGCGTATATTCTACGTGGTTGGTCCTTATAGGCAGTTCAGTGTGAGGTGGGGAGGTTTTGGTGCTTGATGATTATCTTGCGGTGTTCAAGCATATGGTATGTTTAATGGTAGGCGATGGGAGATCATGTTTTGTGTGGTGGGATCCTTGGTTGTCAGGGGGTGGGATTATAGAGTTTGGTATGTGATGCAGAAAGTAATCCTAAGGCGCGGCTGTCGGAGTTTATGGATGGTCAGGGAAGTTGAAGGTGGCCTACAGTATCGTGGGAATTGCTAGAGATATGGGGTTTGATTCAGGCAGTGGGACCTAGGGTGAGTAGGGAGGATTATTGGGTGTGGGTTTCGAGTGCTAATGTTTAGTTTTCTATTACCAGTGCATGGGAGAGTTTGTGTCCTTGTCGTCCTAGGGTGTAGTGGACGTGTCTTCTATGGTTTGGGGGTGGTATTTCGTGTCATTTCTTCTATACTTGATTAACCATGAGGGACAGGTTAGATACTCGGGATTGGTTAAGGAGGTGGGATGTGTCGTCTGAGGGAGGTGTCTCCTGTGTATAGGAGGTGTGGAGTCGAGGTACCATTTATTTTTTAAGTGTGGGTTTGGGAGAGAGGTGTGGTCGGGTGTCTTG
The DNA here is from genome assembly GCF_027475165.1 of Benincasa hispida. Lineage (NCBI taxonomy): Eukaryota > Viridiplantae > Streptophyta > Magnoliopsida > Cucurbitales > Cucurbitaceae > Benincasa > Benincasa hispida. The sequence goes on along the minus strand of NC_143488.1, from coordinate 32,599,809 downwards.
CATCAGTTGAGGTCGTCTTATCGGGTGGCGGGATGGAGTGTGGAGTTAAGTTAGGTGAGTCGATTTGGGTCGGGAAAGGGAGTGCATAGTAAGTTGTTTCATGTTTTCTAGTGTGCTTCTATATACTACATCTGGCAAAGCAGAATCGATGGCTTCATGGGAGTCGACCGAGAATGGCTTCGGCTCTGCTCCACCTTATGGTTTCTATGGTGCGTGCTCGTGCTGTTTCCTGGCAGGTTGACCTTCCACACCTCCCATACATATATCCCAAACCCACACTTCCATGGATGTGTCGTCTGAGAGGCCGTGTCTTCTATGTTTTGATGTCTTTCTTTTTTTAGTTCTTTTTGTTGTTTTTTGTTCTGTTGTTGTCCCCTACTTTTGGGTTCTTCTTGCTTCTTGTTTTTTTTCGCACTGGTGGGTTCATTGTTTGAGTTTGGTCTGGTTTTTGTTTTCTGTTGGGTCTTATCTTTGCTCATACTTTGTTATTGTGTTTCCTTGATCCCGGGTTGTGGGATCCTCCTCATTGTTGTATAATAATATTATCTATTCAAAAAAAAAAAAAAATTCTCACGATAACCATAATTAATTAACAGGATTCTCATTCTCTTAAAAAAACTTAAATTTATCTCTAAGATAAAAAGAAAGTTAATAAATATGATTTTGATCTTTATATTTTAGTATTCATAATATTTTAGTTCATAAACTTTTAGAAATTGAAATTTAATTCTTTTATTTTTAATAAATTTTTTAAATAATTTCCTATAATAATTAGAAGATACCTTTTATAGAAGATAAATAATAATAATCATTCAGAGAAGACGCAACATTAATTGTTTTAAAATGTTTGAAATGAAAGTTGATATAGACTAATTTTATATTAGAAAAGTTAATCATAAACTCACTTGACAAACTAATTTAAAAATTATAAAAATATATGATTTTTATTTGAACATTTTAAAGTATGCGGGTTAAAATAGAATAAATCTAACCGTACAATAACCCAAGAAATAATGGAATGAGTTTTAGATAAGTTATAAAATTAGTTTAAAATATTTTTAATTTTATGGTAATTTTTTTTTAAAAGAAAAATTATGTATAAAGAAATTCGAATCAATTTTAAGGGAAAGAAAACTTTAATGCATATTCCAAGTTTCAACTTTTTCCTAGAATATTTGTTTCGATAATTGAATTATATAATCTTTTAAATTTAAATTTTGGCCAATATTAATTTATATACCTGAATTTTGAAGATTGTATCAATTTAAATCTTAAATTAAGAATTACATCAATTTAAACATTGAACAGGGTGTTGTATCAATTCAAATCCTAAACTAATAATTGTATCAATTTAAACTCTAAACTTTCATAGAATATCCATTTAAATCTTCTATTGTGTTTTATTTGGATAAACATCATGTGAGACTTATAATTTTATCAATTAAATTTCTAAACTTACATATGTGAATCCATTTATGTATTGACAAATTTTAAATATAATCGTAATAAATGTTCAAAATTGATTCACTTATAACTATTTATAAGTTTAATTGAAAAAATTAAACATTTTGCATGACATTTTTCAAACTAAATCTAAAGAAAGATGTAAATTGATACACTCGTGAAAACTCAATTTTAATTGATATATTTATGAATGTTTAAGATTTAAATTGACACAATTATTAGTTTGCAGTTTAAATTGACATAATCTCATACTTTACGATTTTAATTGATACAATTATTAGTTTAGGATTTAAATTAATATAATTCCAAAATTCAGAGGTATAAATTTGATATTTGTCCTTAAATTCATGTATATTCTAAAGGGAAATTGCATTGTATGACAAATACATTTTAAGAAACCAAAGTCATGATTCTAACTTTTTTGTTGTTGCAGGTGTGACAATCACATAACAATCACATAGAAATCAGATAGCAATAAATTTTGAGGAATTTTTTTTGACATATTTGAAAAAAAAAAACAAAATCTAACCACACAGCTCAATTTTCAATTTTTTTTTTTTATTAAAGTTTCAATTATCCCTAATCTTCATATATTTTGAGTATCTATATTAAACAATCAATAATCATCGATATCGTACTTTAATGACTTATTTTAATATGATAATCGACATTATATAATTTAAATAGCATATTAATGTATTTAAAATTATATTTATATAGACCTACTCGACATAAAATCTTTAATCCACAAGTCGACTGGGACATGATCCACAAACATGATGGCCTAGGGCTGAGCCATCTAGCAGTCGATGGTCCTCTTTCTTTGGTCCCTCAATTTCAAAGCCCGCCTTCCTGGAAGCTTCCTTCAACTCGTGGAACATGTTTTGCATCTCTCATTCAATACGAATGTTCATAGATTGGATTGAAAGACTTTTCAAACTTAATTCAATTATTCTGTTTGAAAATTTATTTAATCCAAATAATCTTTATTAAAAAATGAATCTAACCCAATCCAACCATGAAATATTTGGATTGAGTTAGTTCAGGTTAAACGGATTATTTATTTAAAATTTTATTATAAAAAAAGAAAAGCGTAAATATGTAAAAATCTAATTTAATTATTTTTATATATTGAATTAAGATTAATAATTCAATTTCAATTTATATAGTGAAAATTTTATTTCTAAAGTGCAAATAAACTACTTTTAAGAGTTTTTTAAGAATAAATTATTAAACCAAATGAGTTGATAACCCAATCCAAACTACACGGTTTGGGTTGGGTTGATTGGTTTTTTCGAGTAACTTTAGCCATTTATTCCTAAGTCTTGGATGAAATTTTGTCTTACAAGAAGTTATCCAATGATAAAGGAACTCTTTAGTACAACTATCGTTTAAATGTTGATGATTCGATCCATCATTTCAAAAAAAAAAAAGGTTACAGATTTTGTCTATCAATTTCAAATGTATTGATGATCTAGTCCATCATTTGAATATGTGATTAAATTTTTAACTTCATTTCGATTGATATCTGACATATTCTAACAACATTTTTTTAAACAAAAATATTGATGATATCTATTAAACATAAATTTTAATTTTTACGTAAGAAAGTGAATCCATGGATTCTAAACATGTTAAATAGGCAAGACCGTTCAACTTGATACAAATTGAAAGTTAAAAGGTTTATTATTAAATTCAAATTGAAAATTCAATGGCCCATTAAACAAAAAGGTTATTAGGCAACAATTTTTCGATTTAGGAAGAACATATCAGAGATAAGTATAAAAACTAAATTCATAATTTAACAAAACAAAAAGGTTAGAATTAAATTATCCCATGTATCAAAGACTAAAATCAAGATTTTAAATCTTATTCTATATTCAGTCATTCTAATACCAAATTTGATCAAGGCTCAATGAAAGGACGAACTTGCACTCTATCACATGAAGTACATGAAAATTTAAAAATGTAAAATGTCTCTAATAGATTTCATTCAACTTCATAAGGGATTTGAATTTGATATGGGTTTATATGTGTTGGATTGGATTGGGTTGAAGGTATTTTTTGGACTAACCAAAAAATTCGGATTGGTTTGATTGGCAACCCAAATGACAGTTTCCAACCCAATACAACCCAACTCTTAAAATTCAGGTTAGATTGTTGGGTTAGAAATTATTTATTTTTATTTTTAATGAAAAATATGTAAATTTATATACAACATATGACTAATAACTAAAATCTCATAAAATTAAGATGCTAAATACCAAATATCTATGATATTTATTGTAAACTTTAAACAAAAACAAATATCATAACAATTTTAAAATAAAAATATTAAAAATTAAAAAATTAATCAATAAAAAGAAATCAAATTTTAAAAAAGGATGAATATATATATATAATTCTTATTGGGTTGGATCAACCTAGAATTTTTTTATCCAACCCACATTCCAACTCAACCTAATAAAAATAGAAAAATTCAACCCAATCCAACTCTTATATTTTGGATTGGCCGGATTGTCGGATTATTTGAAGATCCCTAAAATTTAACAAGATAAGGTCAATGTGGTATACTTAAAGATTATTGATATTTATATAATATAAATATTAAACAGTTCCACCGTCCCACCATTTGCTCCGTTAAAACTTTTTAGTAAATGAGAAACACATCCAATAAAGATGACGATAAAAAGGAAAAAGAAAAAAATCAACATGTTATCCATATTTATTTCAAGTTATTTGTTTTATTTTATCTTCTTTTTTTTTTTTTATTTAACCAACGATACTTTCCTAACTAGTCGGAACCCACTGATGAGTAGACGTTGCTTTTTCGTTTTGTGTAAAAATAAATAAAAAGAAAAAAAGGCCACTGAGTTTTCTTTTTGGTTCAGAAATGTTTGGGAAATGGGAAAACGTAAGAATGGCACTCAATTCCAGCTCTGAAAGTTCCCAACTTGATACATAAAAATATAAACCAAAGCCCTTAGGCTGACTCGGACACCAAAAGAAATTCCACTCTGCATGCGTCCTATCTGCAACAAATAATAATGGACCTGCCACCAACTTTTCTTCTTGTTCACAATTACTTAAATACCAGAGAAAAATTAAATAACAAAACAAGATCATTTCGTTCCTTTTTTAGTCTTCCAAAGTCAGTCGTCTTTGCCCAAGTGTGAACAGCCTAACCTCTTTGTTTGAAGCTTTGCCAGGAAGCGGCCCCTAAATTGAAGGCTTCGCTCGCTCGCTCTAACGCTCGTTTATACGACAGCGAGTGGAGTGCGTAAGCCCAATTAAAAAAAAAAAAAAAAAAGCTTACCCAACTGTATTTTGTTCATTTACAACTAGACGAACTCAACAGACCCTTATATAATGTTCGCATCACATCTGCGGACTGCAAGTTCTGTTTGTTCCATACTAATAGAGGCTGAGATTATCGCCCCAGTGCACACATCAGGTTGATTAATTTATTTAGTCCACAGTTCAAATAGTCGTTGAATATTAGGTGAATTTAACGTCCGACTGCACCAGTCAAACGCAATATAAACAATTAGAAGACAAACGGATAATCACCCACAATGCAATAAATACAAAGTTAGAGGTCTTTCCAATCTACTTGCAAATACTCACAGAATAAGGTTGACTTAATGAATGATTCCAACCAAGAGTTTAGTTAGAAAGATGAATAACTCTTATGAAGGAGGAGTAAATTTCACCTTGTGTAACTGAATTCCCAGCTCCCCAATCAGACAAATCCCAAAAAGGTAGTTTGCTGAGTTGGCAATCTAGCCACTCTCACTCATACTAATCAAAGGACCGCATTCAAATGCAAGAGTTCCCAAAATATTCAGGATTAAGATCATGTCACCTATGGTCATTAGAATGAGATGTAAGTCTCAATTATCAATGGTGTAATATAAAGAGACGAATCATCTCGTGATCCAATCTTATACAAACTCTTTGTATAGAACACCCCCGCTTAGTATTTGATACATGGGATAATTTAATTCTAGAATTAAATTATCTCATGCCTAGTTAACTTTGTAGAGGTTTACAAGTGTTGAGAACGATTTGATCGCACTATTAAATCTAATGTTCCACGATCTAGATGCTTGTTTCAGCCCATAAATGGACCTATTAAGCTTGCAAACTCTTTGCTCTTGATCTGGAATAATGAACCCCTCTAATTGAACCATGTAGATGGTCTCCTCAAGATTACCATTAAGAAAGGCAATCTTGACGTCAATTTACCATATCTCATAATCATAAAATGTGGCTATGGCCAGGAGTATTCTAATAGACTTCAACATGATAACAAGTGAGAAATTTTCCTCATAATCTAGCCTTAAAGGTCTACACCTTTCCATCTACACCTCGCTTTCTCTTGTAAATCCACTTACACCCTATAGGTTTTACCCCATTAGGCTGATACACAAGTTCCCAGACATTATTGAAGTACATAGACTCCATTTCCTGGTTCATGGTTTTAATCCACTCATCTTTGTCAACATCCTCCATTGTTTGCTTCTAAGACAATGGATCCTCGATGCCATTATCAAAAATGATGTTTTGGGCTTCAGTCAAACCCATATAGCGATCCGATGGGTTTATAACCCTCCCACTACATCAAGGCAGTCTCAACTCTTGAGATGGTTGACTAGATGAATCGACATCAACAACTCTTGTTGATTTATCAGTCTATTCAATAACTCTTGTTGAACCCTCATTAGTCTCACTAGAAATCTCATGTAAAACAAGCTTGTCGTGGTTTATGATCCCTGATGTGGTCTTCTTCTAAGAAGATAGCATTTGTCGACACAAACACCTTATTCTTACTCAGATCATAGAAGTATCCACCACTCGTTTCCTTGGGGTAGCCTACAAAGAGGCAAATTTTCGAATGCGGTTCCAACTTCTTCGAGTTAGCCACAAGCACACGAGTCGGACATCCCCAAATCCTGATGTGGCGTAAACTACATTTACAACCTCTCCACAACTCAAAAGGTATTTCAAAAACACTTTTCGAAGGAACGTTATTCAAAATGTAACATGCAATCTCCACTGCAAATCTCCAAAACAAGTCTGGAAGATGAGCATAACTCATCATAGACCAAACCATGTCCAACAAGGTTCTGTTTCTCCTTTCTGATACACCATTTTGCTAAGGTGTACTTCAGGCCGAGAGTTGGGATGTTACTCCATGTTCTATCATATAGTTCTGGAATTCGAGGTCCATATACTCTCCACCACGATCAGATCGTAGTGTTTTTATCTTCTTACCTAACAAGTTTTCAACTTCAACCTTATACTCCTTGAACTTGTCAAGAGCTTCAAACTTACATTGCATTAGGTATAGATACCCGTACCTTGAATAATCATCTATGAAAAAGATAAAATATCCATACCCATATTGAGCTCTAACACTCATCGGACCACAGAGGTCTGAATGTATAAGCTCCAAGGTCTCATTGGCTCTATAACCTTTTCCAGTAAAAGGTCATTTGGTCATCTTGCCTTCAAGGCATGATTCACATACCGACAAGGAGTTTTTTTCTAAACTCTTTAGAAATCCTATTAAGGTTGATGTGACCTAACCTTAGATGCCAAAGATGGGCGTTTTCCTTAGAAGAAACCTTTGGTGTTTTTGCTGTTGTCAATGTACTGAACATTTCAGTGTTAAGCAAGATTTTTATGACTAAAGGCCTTAGTACATACAAGTTATTTTCCATTGAACTAAAACCAATCTCCATGCCATTCTTGAAAATAAATACTTTAATCAAGTATCCAGTAACCAACATCAACAACTCTTCTGTCTTTCTTGAGCTGTTTTAAGATTCTCTCTTAAGATTAAGAGAGAATCTTAAAATAGCTCAAGACAAACAAAAAAGTTAGGCAGATAAGTGAAGAAGAGAATTGGAATTCGAATTTGGTGACAAAGTATTTCTTAAGTTATCTTCATGGAAAGGAATACTCACGTTTGGTAAGAAAGGGAAGTTAAGCCCGAGGTATATTGGTCCTTACGAGATAATAGAAAGAGGATTATCTCCAGAGTTATCTCATATCCATGATGTGTTTCATGTGGCAATGCTAAGAAAGTATGTACCAAATCCTACCCATGTGTTATTTGAGCAACCAGTGTAGTTGAAAGAAAATTTGTCTTATTAAGAAGAACTAGTGGAGAGTCTTGACAGAAAAGAGTAAATCCTGAGGAACAAGATAATACCATTGGTAAAGGTACTATGGAGAAACCATAGCACTAAAGAAGCTACATGGGAAGCTGAGGAGCAAATAAGAAACAAGTATCTGCAGTTGTTTAATTGACGGACATGTAGCAAAATTTCGAGGACAAAATTTTCTTGGGGGGGTAAATGCGAACCCTGAGCCCTAATTTCTTTACTTGTGTATGTTCCCTACTGAGACCAGTGTGGTGAGTAGATTGATATGATAATTAATGTGTAATTTTAGATAAAAGGGTGAAAAGTTAGAAGAAAAGTTTGAGTTTGAAAGATTGACTCTTGGGTGAAGCCATTCAGCTACCAAAGGGATCTTATGAACGTGTAGCTTGAAGCTCCAATGGTATATGAATAGGTGACTAAACTCTTTAGTCACAAGATCCACCATCTGTTAACAGTCGGGCACTACACTAAAGACCAACGACTGCACTTTTCCCACTAAAGATATATTTTTGTGTCCATATCAACCAATCAACAATGTGATAACTCTTTACAGATCGCTCGTAAGTATAGTTGGGCCAATTAACCGTTTTGCCCCTGTTGTTACATCGAACTCCTTAAGTATCACATTCCTCTATGAACAATAAGTCATAGTCTCACTATGACTAGGTCATCTCTTCCAAAGAGAGGATGTGGCCATTATGTTCAAGATCTGGAACCAACCCTTAAGGAAGCAACCTATCTACTTACCTTTGCTTCGAGAAAAGAGTTAATTATGTCTTGTGTAACTGAGTTTCCAGCTCTCCAATCAGACAAATCCCCAAAAAGACAGGTTTGCTGAGTTGGCAATCTGGCCATTCTCACCTATACTAATCAAAGGACCACCCTCAAAGGTGGAAGTTCCCAAAATACTCGGGATTAAGGTCATGTCACCTATGGTCATTATAGTGAGATGTAACTCTCAATTTTCAATGGTGTTATATAAAGGGACGAATCATCTCGTGGTCCAGTCTTATACAAACTCTTTGTATAGGACACCCCTATTCGCATATCTCCATATGAATGGTCAGGATCAAACCATCTGTAGTAGTTCACAACACTTGTAAAACTCTACAAAGCGGGTCATATCCATAGTGTCACCAGGATAAGGTATCCCTCCTTTATCTCTATACTACAGACCTTTTAGGTTATTACTTAAGTCATGATCCACTTGTATATCTCATATACATGCTTAAGTTTACATACAATAATCACAGATCTTTGTTTAATAGATATGAATAACTGCAAATAAAATAACTCTTATTTTATTAATAACAATGTGTACAAAGTTTACAAACTACGAGACTCCGGGAGAATTAGGACACCAATCCCAACATCTTAGATCTAACTTAGAATATATGAAGGTTACTCAACGATCCTAAGACAACTTCAGATTAGCTTATCAAAATATCCAATAAATTGATTTAACATCAATTAAAAAGCAAGTGATAGAAAGAACTTGTCGTAGGTTTTGAATGATCAAATTAGATTTATTTTTACTGAATTAACTACCTATATTATTAAGTAGCCTAAGTGGCAAGTCCAGCTCGAACTATAGGGAAGTACGAAGATAAGTTCATCGAAGTCCATTTTTTAGCTAATGCGGTAAGAGTGTGTGTGTGTGTGTGTGTGTGTGTGGTGGGGGCTAAAGGAAAGCGATCGTTCCTTTGAAAGTAAAGTGACACGATGCATTTATTTCACGAAAGTGGAATCACTCAATTCACAATTATGGTCCTAGGGTATAACTCAATCTACCCAAGCACATGGCCTACTTACGTGGAAAAGCCGACATTAAGTGTCCTAAATGTTGGGTTTTATGTCCTAAAACTCGTAGTTTGTAGAATGATAAACACTTTCTATAATCAATATACTTATTATTGATTTTATAAATTGTATGAAAGTCTAAATCCAATAAACTAAGACCCATGACTATTGTATGAGTACTTAAACTTTATGTGGAGACATAAGAGTGGTTCAGGATCGAGTAAATAGTCAAAATGATCTATAGTACATAAATGAGGTTGGGTACCTTATTCTGGTAACACCATTGGATGCGGCCTACTCTGTAGTTGTTACAAAGATTTGTAAAGTGCTACATACGAAGTGATCCTAATTCGTACATGTTATGACATGAGGAGTGGGGGCGTCCTATGAAATGAGTTTGCATAAGATCAGGATCAACATATAAGTCACTCTTACTTTATAACGTTGTTTACTGTATAAGACTGACTATTTCACCTAGATGACCTAGGTAACTCGATCTTAATTCTGAACTAACTATGAACTCCTGTTTATTCGGGATTGCTCTTAGATTTGGTTGGCTCAACAGTGTCGCTCAATAAGACTCCCATTTCAGGGGTAAGACCGGATAGATAGTTGGGGAAAAAGGGTGCAAGACGGAGTTCATGCCTACTGATTTAGGGATAGGAGAAAGGTTGTTCTCTCAAGTACCGAATCTAGTTCTTGAACAAGAGGCCCCACCCTCTCACTAGGCTGAGAGAGTTTGATTTAGTGATTGGATCACAAACTAGTTGTTCATTAGAGGATCAGTAGGGACATGAGGAATAAGACATAATCTCGGGGGTAAAACAAATATTTGACCCAACTGTTTTTATGAACAACTTGTGAAGGGTCGATTTGCTGATTATGGTTAAATCATGTGAACATAATATATCTATAGTGAGAGGAGTGCAACTATAAGCTTTAGTGGAGTGACCCATTAGTTAACGAATGGGGATTAATTTGGTCTAATGAGTTTAGTCAATTAATCTCGGATCGTTGGTGCCCATGATCTGTAGGTCCGTGAGGTCCCCCTAATAGCTCGTAACGGACTAGCTGTAGAATAGCGTGATAAGTTAATTTGAAACGTTCAAATTAGAATTAAGGGAATTAGTAATTATATGAGATATAATATAAATTAAACGGAATAGGAGAATTTATATATTTAAATATATAAAGATGGATGTATGTTAAAATTAATTTAATATTTGATATTAGATTAATTAAATTTTATTTAATAATTAATTTATGAAATTAATTAATTTTTCAAATTTAAAAAGTAAAATTAATTTTAAAATCAATTTTTTATTTTTCAAATAAATTGAAAAAGAGAAAAACAAAACACAAAATGGAAAAAGTGGTTTTTCCATTATCCATCTTTAAACTTGCTCACTCAAATGGCATCTTCCTAGCGTTGTCTTCTCCAAGGATGAGTTGCAACTCATGCAACTCTCTCCTTTGCATGTTGATCTGCTACATAGTGAAGAAATTGGAGTGAAAATCGAGCATGCAATCTATAGAGAATTTCACGGAAAATTCGGGTTGAAGAAAGGGTTTTTCAACAAGATTACTGCAGTGAGCATTTCTCCTTCATCGATTGATTCAAGCTTGTTTTGAGTCCTACAACTCAATCTAGAGCTCGAAGAGAATAGTGAGAAAGATCTTGAGGTGGTCTGCAACAAGATTTGGAGAAGATAGTAGTTGGAAAAGGAGCTTTGAAGAAGTTCTACAAGAGGTATGTCTTCAAACTTACTTGTTTTCTGCAAGAGCATGCTTTATATTTTACCAAAATTAGTGAATTTGAGTGCTTAGATCATCCTTGTGCTTCTGTTGTTGCTGATACAATCCTAAAATTGGTATTAGAGTATCAAATAAGCATTCAATTCGGTTTAATTTTTGTTTGGTGGGTGTTTTATATGAGAAATATGAAACTGATACATTGATATGGTTTTTTGTGTTTTGGCTTTTTAATTCTCTTTAATTTCTCATTTACATTTGTAATTGGCTCTTGTTTGATGAGCTTTTATGTGTTAGCAAGAGTCTGTAATTTATTTGGAGTCATTAGAGTTGAAATTAAGATGTAATTGAAGAAACAAGTGAAGGAGGCCGAGCTGCTGTTCCAGTTTTCAACTTCTACTCAAAATCGTTGTTGAGGTTCTAGTTGCTAAGTGATCGTCTAGTTCCAGACCCTACACGGCGTGAAGAAAAGCTAGACGATCGTATAGTAATGGGTGCTGGTCGTTGTGATGTTGAATGCTAGACGATTGTGTACTTGCAAGAGCTAAACGATGTGTTCAATTTGCTATACGATAGTACTAAGCGATCGTTTAGCTTTGGTGTGGGAACTAAACGATACGTTGAATTTACTATACGATGGTACTACACTATCATTTAGCTATGATGCACGCTAAGCGCTGCGATGATGTGTACGCGATAGCTCTAAGCGATCGTTTAGTTGCGGAGCTAAGCGATTGTATAGATGAATTGCTAAGCGACATGATGATCTTTTATACGATAGAGCTAAGCGATTGTGTAGTTCTATACGATAGAGCTAAGCAATCGTTTAGCTTCAGTAGACACTAAGCGATTGTGTAGTTCTATGTGATGGAGCTAACAATCGTTTAGTTGAGGCAAACACTAAGCGATTGTGTACCCTTTTCATAACACAAGGCGATAGAGCTAGACAATTGCCTTCAGCGCTACACGATTGGCCTTTGCAAGACTTTGAGGTTGGATCGAGAGCAGTCGGTTCGACCAGTTTTCTCAAGATCCAATCCGGTTCAGCCTAAAATTGTTTATGGTTGGTTCGGTTTAGACTCATTCATTCTGGTTCAAGGTGCTTGAGTTCGGTTTGGAGCGGTTCGAGCGGTTCAAAGACGGTTAGAAGCTGATTGTAATAGTTAGGCTTCTATTTGCTTGTTTTTTTTGCCAAAACTAAAACCATATCAGTCTGTGCTTAATTATTTATGCATTTGATGTATGTTATAATTAAATAAATCTTGTATGTGCATATAGTATGCCATTTAGATTTAAAATCCCACTACAAGAAGCATGTTACATGCATTAAAAGTATGTTATAATTATTATAATATATAGTATGCATGTTAGGGTTTCTTGTATTTAATATAAATGTTATATTAAATTTTGAATGCCTTTTATATGTTATGGATGTTTAGCATGTCTAAAGTTTTATAAGTTGTTATCAAATTGGGTTAGACATTTAAAATCCATAAACAATAGTTGCATGCTCACGTAGGTTGACCACCTGTTTTAATTGTTAAAACTTATAGAACCTAGGTTATAAACTCAACCAGTATATAATCCTGTCTAAGGCTAGGGGTACTTAAGTTGACGGTTTATGGAACACCTCTTACCTGGGGATTATGGCTAAATAATTGAGCGTTGGTAATCGATTTTATAAGCATATGTGAGTGATGTGAGGTAATATAATGATTTATCACCTAGACATCGTAGGTTAAACTCCAATATAAGAGTTATACTTGG